>NW_015150619.1:593712-598604 GCF_000732505.1 Cyprinodon variegatus
ACTTACTGAACTGCTATTATGCTGCGCATCTGGCATGCCCTGCGGGCGACCGCGCGAGTTCACGTGACAAAGGAAGAGCGATAGGCTGGTCAGGTGTGCGCAAGGAGGTGGGTCATTTCGGGGCATTGTTTCAGTAGTTTTTAATGGCTCAGGTTTTCAAAAGATCATTTCAAAACCGACCACAGTAAAATCTTAATAATATTAATAAAAAAAAAAAAAAACGAGTTTCAAAAGGGCATTTTCGTTAAGAAAGGGCAAACTTCCTAGTGCTTTAGCACCACCTAGTGTCTATGTATGCACGCCCCTGCTTATGCCCCATTCACACTACCCATTTGAAACTGATCCATGCTGAGTTCAGACTGAGCTTGGATCAGTTAACCGTGACAAGCTCTGTTCTTACGACCATTTATACAGCATGCTAGAATGGTTCCACACCTCTATACTACAGCATACTGACAATAAAACCCTGGGGGAAAAAAAAGAAAAAAGCTCTTAAAGTGGGAATCATGCAGCATGGCAATTACACCTGTATAGCATCCTCTGCCCAAATTTCAATGAGTGCCTTGATCTCTGCATCATCCCAAGTCGCACCAACTCTTTTGATGCCATTTATTGTTAATAGACTGAGAAGAGGTTCATGTAGTGAACAGGTGAAGAGATCTGTGAATTACAAAGCACGGAAAACTGCAAAATGAGTCAGCTGACTGTAAACAGGAGATGATGCCGTCTGCTCATGGACTCTGTGCATGTTTGCTAGTAAGTATTCTGTGTATTTTTCCTCCACTTTATCTTGCATCTCTGTGGTGCAAAAATCCATGTAGATTAAGAACACATAGTTTTACAATTATGAGCTTGGATATATAAAGTCACATTCATAGATTGTTATTTTTTCCTTTTTTGATAATAATAATATTATATAACAATAATATATTTGATTCATCAGCACCGTTAATAAAACTAATATAATTGACAATGTTATTTAGAGCTTTATGATGCAGAGGAGGATCTTAAAGTAGATATATGGTGTTTTATGGAGCCAGTAAAGGTGTTTTAGGAGGGGTGTTACATAGTTCTTTGATTGTAACTTAGACTTTGACTTTTAAAGAAGTCTCTTATGTTTCTTTATTTTTTCAGACATCCTGGCTGTGACTCTAATAACACACACATGCATACACATAACCCCAATTCAAAGATTTTTGTAAATCAATACACCTGATATTACGACCCTTCTAGATTATGTGACCACAGAGGTCACAACTCAGGGAAGCAGGCCTCAGCTTGATCCTAGTGCTGGATGAGTGTCCCCCAACCAAAACTTTTTTCAAAACAACGGTTTCTATGAACCCAAAATAAACTTTTAAGATATTTTAAGGTGTGTATGGAGCTTTCTTACATAAAATATCTCCTTTGTTGGTCAAGAATTGACACACTGACAATTTTGTTGTGTTTGAAAGCAAATTTAGTTGGAATATTAAATTCTCTATCATGATAAATGTTCATACACACAACTTAAATTAAAACCAAAACCTACTGTAAACCTGATTTACAAATTAAGGAATACATTTAAAGGACAACTAAAACATGCACCTTAAGTAGGCAGTGCCGGGCAGACCAGGGAACATGGGGAGTTCAAGGATTGTCTGTGATTTACAGTGACATTGATACTAGAAGTGACAGCAACACAAACGTGGAAAGCAATCAAAGTGGTGCTAGTTTAGCAGTGGAGTGGTTATATAATCTGGAGAATTTCTGTCCAGATAATTGCCTCTAGAGAATCCAGAGGCAGCTAACTTTACCAGGCCTCTAAAGGCATCTTATATGCATATTAGAGTCAACTGTAGAATCTGTAGCTAGACTTGCTCTAACTCATTATGGAGTCATGTAGAGAAGGTGCCGCTTTTATACCCCACATTTGCAGAGCCACTCACTTTCAATTTTTAGGTGATATCAAAATAATGGCAGAGCTGACACCAACAGTGATTTGAAAATTTAAATGCAGTGAATATATTACTCCTGAGGGGGGCACAAAAGCAGGGCTGCAAAAAAATTCACTGTAAATTGTCAAAATACTGGTACTTGTAGACAACACTGTAAGACATCAATACATACCATTTAGTACCAAAAATATTTGGGGCAACAGTTCTCCTTCAAATCCAAATCTTTGTCTGCAAATCTCCAGGGTTAAATTAACTTTGTCAATTACATCAAGACAGGTTGTTATAAACCTAGACTCATGGTAACCCTGATTGTGGCTTTAAAAGCATATGTTTTTTTTTTCAGCAAAATGCTGGAAGACAATTTACAAAATATCGATGGGTTTGTGTGCATTAATTTGACTGTGTAGGTATAGGCTGCATCTAGTTGTCATTTTTTTTTCATTTTGTTTGTTGTATATATTTTAAAATACTGATTAAAAGTCCTAATTCTTATTCTTATCCTTTACAGTGTTTTACCATCACTGTATCAATTGTGTTGTCTAAAAATGAGTGTATCCATTGCTGAAACTGTATATATGATCTTATTTGCTCCCTCCTCTTTGCTCTTACACCAAGTCGACAGCATGTTGGAGAAAGCCAATAAAACGAAAGCTGTAAAATGAATATGACTCTTGATTAAAAACGGTAGATTATGGGGTCTGTTTGGCTGTTTCTCAGTCATAATTCATACTTCCTGGTGCCGTGTACAAGCAAAAAACACAATCGGAGATTTAATGGTCAGCCTGGGCTAAATTCCCTTTGGACAGATAATGTGGTAATATAGGGCTGTTCTAACAGGAATCATTGCTGCCCTCTGCAGTTCTGTAATCATGTAATGAAAACAGCTGAAACAGACACTAATTTAGAATCAAACCGACATTTATTGTGCCATCTATGTTTGTTGAAAGTAATAATCTGTAATTATTTAAATGTAAAACAGAGATCCATCATAATGAGGCAACTTATCTTAAATATATTCACAAGTCCAGCAATTAATTATCTTAAAAAATGTGCACATATAGCTGGATACTGCAGTACCAATAATATTCAGAGACCTTTAAAAGCTCTTTTTAGGACATGTCCCACGTCGCCATTTTTTTCATGCACCATAGCACTGACATCAGTGGTTCGTCCACACCTGTGGTGTGATGTGCCATGTGACACTTGTCCTCCTCTCCACACTCTCTCCCCCCTTTGGGCTTGCCCACTTGCCTGCCTGCCTGCATAACTGAGGAATGCAATTAATGACAGATGGCCAGGCGATGACCACGTCCTTGAGCTGCAAGCCTTCCTGGCACCTACCACTAATTGTATCACATATAAAACAACTAAAAGCATAATAAATTTGCGCTAGAGTGGGATGTTTTATGCAAGCCCTCTCCTCTTTCTCTGAGTGGTAAATTGCTCCGCTCTTGAAATATCTAGAACCTTATGACACCAATAGTGCATTAGCTTAATTGGCTTTTTCTTTGCCCAGGGCGGCAGGAAAACAGTAAAAAAAAGGGAGAAAAGAAAAGGTGCTACGCTTAAGAAACTGTAGTGATATTTTCAATGATTATTAAAGATTGAGAGAAATTACTTACCATTTCATGATGTGATGAGATCGAAAGCAAAAGGGCATGCAATTATGACGTGTGGGAGGGAAAGTGACAAACACTATCTAAGGTTCTCGCTGATATCTTGTCTGTAATAACCAACCTGGCATTAGGACCGATGACATTTATTTAATGGTGGGAAAACAATGAACCAGATCCAATGTTCGGACTTTATTAAATTCATCTTAAGAGGCCAGTTGAAAAGCCTATTTTCAACAGCTTGTGTCACTGCAGGGCTTTCCCCGTCAGCAACATGTGAAACCTCCCCACCCACCGCATGCCGCTCGAACCTTTCCATCTCACCCAGAGCTCGTTATGGGGAGAGCAATGGTGATGTTTCAGAGCAGCTACTAGAAGGGCAGTCCTGCCAAGAAATCTCACCAAAATGTTGAAAGACTCCGGGAAATGTCGTCACATAAGGTGTGGGAACACAAGCAGCAATGTCCTGCGCCTAAAATAGAATGTGCAAACCTATGACCTGACACTTTGAAAAAAAATAAAAACACTTAAGTCTTTCATTGGCTCATTTAAAACAAAGGTTTATGTACTCTTCACATGTACAATCAATGGTGGAGACTGATTGTAACTTGGACAGTGGGACCCAGTCCAGTCAAATTAGGGACTACATCATTTCACCCTCAGATTTATTCTGCACATCTTTTTACTTTAATATTGATGCTGAAAAATCTAGATGTTCTAGGGATACTTCCTTGACTGGGCTTAATTACTCAAGACCTCTAATCCCTGTTTAGAAGCAGGTTAGTAGTAAAGTGTCAAACTGAATACCTAGCTTGTACGGTTGAAAATCTCTCTTACAAAGTCCAGAATGAAAGCAAATTAATGCAAATTGAGCGTCAAACTGTTTACTCTGGTGTATATTCTATATAATTTATTTAAGTTTATTAAAAAAACAAAGATAGATCTTTGTTGTAATGTGATTGCCAAACAGTGGGTGAGCAACCCCAGCCTCTGTATCCCTTAGCTCTACTAATGTTCTCAGTCACATCGTTTGTTTTTTCCTTTATAAAACCTAGCTGTCACTCAGCTATTATTTAAATCAGGAGCTGCTTATCGCTAAAAGAGTTACTTCAGGCTCACTCAAAAACTTAGCAGACATAGATTCTTGGCTCACTCGGCCTAAGCTTTCCCTAACACTTGATGCCATTCTAGCAACTCATGTATTCTTAAAACTGAAGTCATTGCAAAGAAGTAGTAGTGGTTTGGCTCCCTCCAGTACCTTTGAGGGCACGCATTATGCCATGGCCCTTTTTTGGAGGGCCAAATCAAGATAGAATTCATATCCAAGATAGATATGAATTAA
>NW_015150619.1:599736-601205 GCF_000732505.1 Cyprinodon variegatus
ACAAAAATATATATATACATATATTATTGTGTGCATGTGTGTATAGTTGCATATGTCACATAGAATACATGTAAAGAAATAATGTATTTATACAAACCCTGTAAGGTGGGCTGTGCCTATAAGTCCCATCGGGATTGTAGGAAACTGTATTGTTCCTAGTGGAACACCAGCGGGTCCTGATGCTTACTAAGCTGGCCATAGGAGGCTTCCATAATGTCTTACTTTTAAGACAACAGATAACACATATCATGGCGATCACTGACACGCTTCCGCTTTGGCCTAAGTTTCTTTACCAATAGGCATTATTCAGGAGCCTATTTCTCCCTCAGCCAGAGTCACCAGCTAATCCGTAGATCACTTTTCACGTCTTTTTGTTTAGTTTATTCCCTCTACATGTTACCTGTTCTCACTTTGCTTTTGTTTGTCACTGGGTCCTTTTTTATGCTTGCCCCGTGTCCCTGTGTTTTGTGAGTTATTTTTTTTTTACAAATTTACCCCTATTTATCTTGACCCATTCTTCTCAAGTAGTTCTGTACATTTTGACAGTTTAGGACATATTACAGTTACAGCTTGGATTTGACTAAATGTCTCAACAGAATAAGATCTCAAATATAAAATGGTACAGGAATGGATAGAGGCTTAAGGATCTTTTGAAAAGTGAAAATGTTATACATAAAATGTAATTTAGGTAGAACACATGTACTAAAACTGAAAATAAGCCCAAAATGAAACCACTTTTAGGGTAAAACCTTATAATGAGTTTAAGGAAACTTTAGAGTAACCAGTGTCTTTTTTCTTCCCTGCTGGCTCAAACAAAACAACACATCTAACTGCAGTAAAATTGACCAGAAATGACTAAGTGGACTCAGCTGAGTAAGCACAGTGGGACAGCTTCCTTTTAGCAGAAAAGTCATACCTTTAAAATCATTGGGGAAATAAGAATAAGGTGTGGCAGGACTCCCCACCCCCAAGCCAGTACTTGCAGACAATGTTTCTGTTAAAGTGAGAGCTCCTTATGTGCTGCTGAAGAGGTCTTCCACTAAAAGACAGACTAAAAAGGAGACTTTAGCCGTATGTTGGAGCAAGAAAAAAGAGGAGGTGAATAGGGGGGGAAAAAAAGGCACAGATGGGGAGATCAATAAGGGTGTGTGAGAAATGGTCCAAGCGGCTTGCATTTCCTCGGCGGTCATCAAAAGGTTATTTTACACCCAAAAAGCTTGTATTGATTGCATGCGCTCGACACGGTCTCTGAGAGAGCAGAAGGATATCTGCTGGGGGAATTTACACGGTATTTATTTTTTGCATTAGGATTAGGGTGGGCGTTGGGGACGATCAATGCTTGTTTAATGTAGCTGCAGGGATCAAACCATGAATCATGAGCTCCAGGGCTATTACATTTTATTTGGTATTATCATTGATTCGCTTAAGGGCCCAGTCATCCCTCAGTAGTCAACATATAGAATTAGAGC
>NW_015150619.1:603269-603856 GCF_000732505.1 Cyprinodon variegatus
AGAGCCTTATGTAAATAAAGACAAAAAAAATTAAAAAAAGGGTTGCCAAAAAATATCTTCCACCAGTTTCCACCAGTGTTTCTAATTGTTTGAAAAAATATATATATATAAGTCCTACCATAAAATAAAAGCTCTACACTATTGTTTGGTCAACAATATTAAAAGTATTTGTAGCCTGCTGTGCGTATAACATTCAAGAATTTATTTAAAGTCATCTGTTAAGCCCTTGTAGCAAAGCATACATCTATAGATATGGTAAAATCTCCTATTTGAGACTAATGTGAATACATTTTAATAGACCTACTTTGATGGGAAAACAAAATGCAATACAATATTGCTTTAATAAGTTTTTTTAGAAAATATATTTGGATGCTTGTAACAAAAGGAACCCTTACTGTTACCTTCACAGGTTGAACATGAAATTGGTAAACAACCCTGAGAATCCAACATAGAAAAAATAAGAAGTTTTGTCAAGGCTTTTTTGTTTGGGGGTAGTGTTGGGTCGCCAATAAAGATGAGAAAGGGCGAAAAAATAGCAAAACCTTTAGAAGCTTCTAAAAGACTTATTTTCCCAAACCTAAGAAAAA
>NW_015150619.1:604297-619124 GCF_000732505.1 Cyprinodon variegatus
ATGGCATCAAGAAATGAGCTCAATCAAAGTTCCATCTTAAAGATAATGACAGATTCACCTTGTATAGAACCTTTTTCCTGTCCAGACAACCTTTAAGAAATATGCCACTGTCAGGCAGCAGCCATAAATTTCCTCAGCCTTGGCAATTTCAGAGAATCAGTTCTACCAAAATATGTATCATAGTGACATACTGCTATGTTGCTGGTGCAGAAGGGGTCAATTCATCAGCACATATCAGGCCATAGAGCAAATGTTTTATTGTACAATATGGTAGGAGATGAAAACAGCATTGCTGGATCAAGTCCAGGATCAACTGCACAGGCAGGAAAAAAAAGTAAAGTGCAGCATTTCTGCTGATGAGGAAAAAGGTAGAAGGTAGTGTATGGATCATTTTCACTTTCCATTGACTGAAAAGCTTCCAGTAGTTCAGCCCAGAGTCAGTCATTGACACGGACTGATTAGCCAAGCAGAAGGCCAGAGCCTCAACTGAATAATTTAACCAGGACCAATAAGCCAATTCTCCAGTGTTTACTGTGTGATATAAAGATCACGCTTTCCCTTATGTCAGTTGAAATCACAGGATTTGATAAGAGCACACAAGTTGCAGAGCACTTACAATTGGCATCAGCAATATTTATTTATCAGATTTCCTTAAGAAACATAAGAGAGGTAATTAGTTGATGACCATTTTAGTTTTTACTGTAGGCTATATAATTTTGATTAAATCTATAAAAATTTAAGCAAAAAAATAATACACATGTATGGCTCAATAAGCAGAGAAAGATATGTAATCTAAACATGTAAACAAAGTTACATAAAAACAGTCTTTCTGCCTGAATGTTAAAAAATATGAATGTTCTTAAGTCCTATTATTATTGGGAATAAGGTTTACTAATTCAGCATCCTTTTTTAGACAGAATAACTTAATTAGAAATGGATGTAAAACAAGTTAAGTTTACATCTTTCATATTTCATGGACACCACAGACATCTATGCATTAATTAGTTATGATTATTAATCTGTATTGTGAGTTTGGATCCCCAACATTTCCTCTAAGCTGCTGCTTTCAGTCACCTTTCCAGGGCCTGGGAAAGTATTGAGACCCCCTTCACCTTGCTTTTGCACTCCTCCCCTGAGATGATATTTTGTTAAATGCCTTTTGCTGCAATTACAGCTGCAAGCATTTTGGTATACTGTATGTCTCTACATGCTTTCCAGATTATCTGACTGATATTTGGTAATTTTTCTTGTAAAATAGCTCAACTGGATAGAGAAATAAGATTTAGTGCATGGACTGATAGATCTTTCTGAAACAGAACTTTGGTTTTATTTATTTTATTGTATTTCTATCTTTGCCCTTGGCTCATGTTTTTTGCCACTATTAAAATTCGGGGAAAAAGAGACACTTTATTTGAACTTTGAGCAGAAATGACCATGCTTTGTTCCACATTACCACTTGCTGATCAGAGAAAAGGGGCGTGTTGTTTACAGAATGTGGCAGGAATGGAAGATTTAAGGTAGGAAGGTGATGCCCAGATTTTATAAGGATAACTCAGACATGCTTGAATAAAGCAAAATACTACTTAGTGCATGATTTTGATAAATTTGAAAACATTATGACTTAGTTCTAATGTAAAAAAGATGCTTTTCCATGATATAGGCCCTTCAAGTGCATTACTAGCAGTTTTCCTGTTATCATGGCTGTTCACCAGGGCTGTATCTTTACAGCTTCTCCCAAGCTACTAATGTATTTAAAGCTCTCTTTATCTGGCCTTTTGGTTTACATCAGTGATTCACAACCCAGTTCGTCAAGTATCCCTGCTCTCGATGTTTTGAATGTGTCTTTGTTCCAGCACACGTGATGGACAAAATGATTACAAGACCTCAACAGAATCACTCATTGATACAAGTCAGAAATATGTGATTGTGAAAAAAGGATTCAGAACATAAAAAGTACATAAAGTAACGAAAAACACCTTTAAATGATTAATACAAGTGTGTGGCTGCATGCTAAGAGATTTCTCCATCTTGAGATGTCAGAGGAGGTTTTGTCTTACAGTAAAGATGCTCTGATCTTTTAAACTTGCATGAGGGCATATGTATATGTGGATCACATGCTCTCTGCATATCTGTAGGATCATATTTCCACCCTCAGGAAATGCATATTACATTTTTACCCTTGACTGTGCAAAGGATAACTAACATTAAGCTGTCATTTGCTTGCATGCTGCTCCTATACATAGTGGTAGGCAAAGGGTGAAAAGCACAGGACAAAATGTATCTGAGGGAGTAAAGGTTTAGAATCCTATTTGACATTAAAAAAAGATAAACAGGAATATTAAATCAGTAATGGTGTATTCACCATTGGTATGGTATGTTTAATTGGTCCAGATAAAAGCAGACTTTTTTTCCCATTAGGCCAGGTCTGTATTCAAATTGTACAATTGCAAGAGGGAAATAAGTCACAACAACACTACAAGCATGACTATTGTTGCTTGGATCACACACAAATGGCAATAGCAGGACATAGCAAAGACCCGAATATGTATGAAAAGTAGTCTTGGACTTCTGCATGCAGGTCCTATCTTTTGCAAAATTATACAGTTATTACAACTGGAAAACCATGGTGAGTTTTTCCATTCCGCACTTTCAATGTATATTTCAAGAACAAATGTTACATTGTGCAAAACATTTTCCAGTGCAAATACCTTTGCAAATTCTCAGTCTTTGGGATCATGGCAACTACAAAACTGTCAGATTTGTGGAGATTCGACCAAGTGCAGAGTCGGAGGTCGCTGGTGTTTTGGAGATTTATTGTTAGAAATTGCAAGAGCTATGCAAGTCCAGAGTGAACAGCACATATGTCAATTTCAATAAATAGGTTTAACAAACTCAAGCTCAAATCCTCAACTTTGAATCGATCTAAACTAGGGTTGGAAAATTCTGAGTTTTCAGTTTCATAAAAGCTGCTGTGAGTTAGTTTAATCAAATCTAAGTAGGTCCACTCAGAGTTGAAGACTTGCGTAACAGGCATTAAACGCCATTACCAGTGGGTCACCATGACAACAGGCATCAGGAAGGACCTATTTCACTCCACTGCAAGACTGGAAAAAACATGTAGAATGTGTTTAAAGACAGAGTAAAAGCACTAGAACTGCTAAGGAGAGGAAGAAGAAGACTGCTGCTCCAGTTAATGCGTAAGTTTATATGAAGTTTAATATGGCAGGCCGTTTCAACATTTATTAAAAGCACTCTCCTCCCTGTTGTTTCATTTGTAGATCACTAAAATAAGTTTCTTCCTTATGAAAATCACACTCCAAGACGGAACCATAATAATAGATTTTCTAAATTAGACCTTTTCAGCAGAAACTGAATATCAGAAAGTAAAAAAAAACAACAACAACAAAATTGTAGTACCAAAAATAAAATTTTATATATCTAGGAATGTTTACACATTATAAGTGGCCGTTGTGACATTTATTAGCTTGGCTAAATATGGATATAAGATACCTGAAATTTATTTCTTCATAGTCAAAATAATACAAATGAAGACCAGTAAAAAAAGGAATATGGAGATCGGAAAATAATTTCTAAACATCCACAATAATCATTCTAGATGTGAAGAATGTAATTTTGTTTGAAATTATCATTTTGACAAGGACTCTTTGTGGGGACATTTTACAAACCCCAACACAACCTACATGCGCAGAAGGACAGTGTGGCGTGACAAACCAGCAAACTGTTTATGGAAGAAATAGCAGACCATGGTTCATCGCTGTATTGCCAAATTGAATCGGGTGGATTTGCGATCGAACTTCCCACCAGACAAAAAACATGTAATTTATCCGTTACTCTCTGCTTCGCATAGTGCATCGTTCGTCATTATCGTCCGACATCCTTTCGTCATCATGGATAATAGCGCATTGTGACAAACACCAAATACAGCACTGGGACTTGCTCAACAGCTGATACCGCACCTTGACATCACAAACCGGTAGGTGGCAGTAGTGCTCTTTGACAAACATGGATCATGTAAAGCACTATCTTGTAAATGAAATTACTCTTAATAAAAAAAAAAACACTTATCATTTATTGAAAATTATTTAATAATTTCATACTTAAAATACTTTTATAAGTTTGTATTCTAAATGTGAACAGACTTTTCATTTAAAGAATATAATCACAATAATAATCACTGTTTTTTTATTATTATCACAAATCATTATACGTTCATTTGTTCTTACTTTATAGGAAACAAACCCACCCAACATTAACAAGCTCTATTTAATTGAACCATTATAATAACTTAGCCATTTTTTACTTCTGGTTGAGGCAGAATAGACATAAAGCACCTAATTACCTTCTTGGTAATGGAAGGTGACAGTGTGATTAGCCACTGACAACACTATTAACTGAAAAGTCACCTACTTTAGGTTCCCTCTCATCAAATCAGTTTAACTTTGTTGTGGCAGGAAACTTGTCTTTCACCAAAGTTTAACAATTTCTCTGATTTTAAACAAGTGCTGTTTGTGCCGAGGGAAAACTTGCTCCTTGAAACGGCCAGTTATTTGTTTATATTATGTCAGTAGCGATAGGAAAAGACACATGCAAACAGCGAACAACAGAAGGACCGCTAGCTGTGTTGAAGCCAGCTTTCTCAAAAATGCCAAATACTACTTCTATGGATCAATATTGCTTTCGCTTGACAGGGAGAGATTGATCACAAGCCGACATGAGATTTCAAGATGAAAACAGCAGGTGTCTTCTCTGGAGAAGGATGTCGGGTAACAGAACGGTGCAGCCGCTGATGAAACCGACAGGCCGGCAGAGACGTAGAAAGCAGAGCCTCTACTCGCCCACGCTCCTTACGTGACTGGATAGACTCAATTGAAGTGCCCTAAGAGTGTGGATGCTGCTGCTGCTGCTGGAAGTCTGATACATGGTTCGCCTGCTGTTTTTAAATGACTGTTTTTGATCGAGTGACATGCCCTGACCAGCACTTGAAGCAGGGGTCTTATCTTTGTAATTATCATTAAAAATACATGTCTTTGGTTGTCATAGTGCTGTTTGTGTTGTGTGGATTTTCATGGTAAGCTAAAGCATTCTTATTATAGAGAAAGAAAAAATGAAGAGCTAATTAATCCAAATACATACTTTTATATGTTCAATCCAGAAATCTCCAACACTTTCCATCTGTTTAAACCCTAAAATATTCACTGACAGTGTTCTGCCATTAGATTGATACAAAAAAAGCAGACAGCCTCAGCATCATCACCTGATATTAGAGAGTTTTACTCTCAAAGGTGGTGTAAGAGAAGGACTGAGCATGTCAAATTTCATATGCACAGCATTAATCTCTTCTGATTCGTCACTTTTGCGTGTAACTCTAATCCTTTATTTCAGGAATTATTATGCAGGGCATGTTCAGAGCAGCCCCTCTGGATTGATTACACAGATATCCGATCAAAGGTGTTAGCGCAGTCCTGGCTGGCCTAAGTAACTCCTAAGCAACCGTGAGTTAAGACATGTTCTGGCAAGCTTTTGATGTTTCAGAAAGGTTTAGGTCTTTGTGATAACATCTCTTGACATCTATCCATGCGGCAGCCTCAGCCTGAGAAGGCAAAATGCTGACGGATTACAAAAGGGCAGGAGTGACCATAGATCTTTAAAAGCCGTGCTTGAATCGTGGTATTTTCTAACATTACCATGACCTAAAGAATTACTCATTTGCTGAGATTACAACCAAAAATCTTAATATTATTTGGAATTTTTGATGACAGAATAGCACAGAGTAATATTGTGTCACGTAGTGCCAAAGGATGGGATTGAACCCTAAACCTTTTTATTCACTAGTCTTTAAATCATTACTTTTTTTAATCAGAACATACTGAGCTTGGACTAGTATAGATGTAATGAAAAATATATACTTTGGTTGTATACAAAGTCTCCTATGACCTCTTACAAAGATCTTTTTAACTCTTATCTCATTTGTGACAGTCACTGGTCAAAAAACACATCATTGACAGCATCGAATAGATCTAGCACCGTAAGTTAATAGAGCATTGTTAGGTTGCAAGAGCTTTACAAAAAGATGGTTTCCCACAACAGACTGGGTCAAGGTTGGTTAAAAAGCCAATTAAGCTGAATCATTGCATTTCTATAATGGAGGGTCTTAGTGTAATCAGATGCTGACAGACTTCAGTAAACTTGTGACTGTCCTTCAAAAGCACCACTTCTGAAGTATTATACTCTAGAGCAGTCATGTGTTTTACTGACCATTATTATGAACTGGTAATTAAAGCAGTATACCTTGCTGACTCTAATCTTTGAAGATAAGTTTAATGGTTATGTTATTTTCTAGGGAAGAACAGCACCATGGTGCACAGCAGCAGCCTGACGCTGTGCAGTGAGCGAGTAACAGCCACTTTGTAATGGAAATTACATTAGCTTCTTCTTAATGGTTATGTGTTGAGAGGCAGTGCTGTGTTACTGATATAAAGACAATTGCTTGACATGCAGCCATAATCATAGGATTTAAAGAGGAAGGCTGGTTGAAAGCAGTGCAGGACATTGCCTAGGTCAACATTTTCGAGACAGATTTTTTTATATATTACGCAACTATATAAAAAATGTGTTGTATCCAAATTTGGAAGATTTCATCAAAATTATATCCAATAAGTGTTCAAAAGAAACTTTAAACATATAGCCTTTTCTGCTCTAAATAATCAGCAACCCAGACACTACGTTGTATCCACCATGTAAAGCCTGTTCCTCAGATGCCCCTGTCCTGCATGTTCCTTGTTGAATCACACTAGAAAAGAATGGATGATTAACAGGCTTCTGTCGCACCTCATTGCAGAGAAGAAGCCCTAATTTGAATCAGGTCTGCCAGAATAGAGACTTACCTATAAACATGCATGCCAGGGGTCCCTGAGGACCAGGGTTGGGAACCACTGGTGTAAAGGATAAAGTAATGGAGGTAAGTAGTGATAGTGCTACGCAATATGAGTCTATTCATCTATTTTGTACTCTAAGTGTTGAGTTGGTTTCATACATTTAAAGTATGTAATGTGGGGGATAAAAACATGGCGAGTCATTTTGTATTAAAAGTTTTAAAATGTTGAATTAATAGCTGGAAATTTACTTTCTAAGAGGACGTCCGTTGACCTAACTTATGTAGTTATAATTTACCTAAAAACAAACAAAACAAAAAAAACAAGAATGTGGACAATAAGGTAATTTTTAACTTTTGGCTGTTCCAATAATTAAAAACTGATACACTCCTTAATATTGGATCCTTGAAGTGTAAGCCTGCTCCAATAATGATGTAGATTGTATCACATAAAGGTCAGGTTCAGGTGAGAACCTGTACAATGTGGAGATGTAATACCACCTTCACATAGGAAGTGGATACACACAAATACAACTACTACTTTTTATATATATTCTGATAAACAGCATGAGAGCTGTTTTCATTTGTACTGCAAAAAAATTGCAGGACTTATAGGTGCTATAGACTGGATGGCCTGGATGTTTTTTGTACATTTTGTTTGAACGCATCTGTAAAATATGTAGCTATAAACTATTGACCTAAGGATCGCCCTGTCCTTTGGTGAGATTCATCTACATATTGGAGTAAGTTGTAGCCCTATCATATAAAGGTCATGAATCATGGCACCTTACAAGAAATGCCTCACATGAGACGGTATCTGTCCAAGCTCATCAGTGCTTAGGGTTGGAGCACAGGAGGTGACAGACAGCATGGGGGCTAATCAATGTGACAAAAGCCATTAGGTAAGTGGGGCTGAAAGGCCAAGTGTGTTTAAATGAGTCGCCAGGGAAGACATGGCTTCCATATTAGGACATCAGCATTGACGCTAGCTGGCAATGGTGCCTAGAAAGGAGCAAAATGAACATACGGAGAGCTATCAGTTATTTTACTGACATAAAACAACACGGCATCTATAGTGCATCTATTTTCAACCAAAACAAAGTGTTAGACTCTAGTTGTTTAAAAGTTGCCGCACAATTGAGCTTTAATTTATTGCTGCTAATCAGTTTGTTGTAACTAGCATTCATTGCTATAGAAGCTGGGAATTATATGTTAATTATCATTCATGAAAAAACGTGTTAAAGGACTTGTGTAGGATTTTCGTGAATTTTTCAAAAGACCAGCCCTAAAAAAAGGAACATGCACAAGCGTGTACCCGCTCCCTAAATGGAACACCTATTAAATGCATGCGAGAGCATTTCTCCTCGTGCACGCTCTGTTTAAAAGTTGCTTTTCTCATAGCTCATACAAGCTTACTGTGCCCGAACATCCGCCCTAACCCCTAAATCCCTCAGTACAATATAGAACAGGGACTATATAGTGGACTTTATAGTGAACTCTGTTAACTTACCGTTCGGACAGGTGATCACTACTTTTTGCTCCCCGTTGGTCCCGTAACTCCTCATCCACTGCGTTGTGCCAACGAAACCTTTGTTATTAGTCAGGTAGTGCTACCCTATGGGAACAGTGGGCCACTGTGACAGCATATTCCATAATGCTTTGCAAGGAGAGCTCTCCGCACAAAGCATTCTGGGATATATTTGCCTCTTCTGAGGCCTTTCTTTTCTTCTCATACACTTAGTAGACACTTTTTCTCTTACGACCCTCTGCCATTTTCAAAGAACTGCGGTGAGAAAGGTGAGCTTCAATGGCTGTGTGAAAACATAGCTCACCACACATATACACCTGAAAGTGAGCATGTGAAGAAAAAGATAGCTAACAGGATAAGCACATAGGACAGCCTTACGTAAACCTATCACCAGAATGATTAACAATTAGGAGGACCACTTTTTTAGATTATCCACCCAGAAATAGAAGATCATCCTCTATACCTTTAAACCCTAAAATACCCAGGTTAAATAGATGTCTATACTTCTCCATTAATAACTTTTTTTAATAACATTTTATTTAACCTTCCTCAGTAGTCAAATTAAGTTGAAGCAGAGATTTCTCTTTTGTCAGGATAAAAGTAAACATCTTCGCTGAGTAAGTCACAAGGTAAGGGCAAGAGAATAGGAAGATACAGAGCAAACTAAACATATATTATAGCCTATTTGGATATAATAGCCTTGATGAATAATAATAATATAGTTTCTCCGCTCAAGGGCCAGGTCTGACAAAGGTGAACACGTCTTTAACAGCAGCAGGCCACTTTAAGGAGGGATGGTCTTTAGGTGATGGCATATGCTGTCATATATACACCTACATGGTGTGACACATAACTTTCCAGATATCACTGAGGTATTAGAACCTCTCTTGTCTCATGTCCATTCTTTTGATGCAGATGACAACATTAGCCACAGCGCTGTAAGACTTAAAACTAAGCGCACACTTTTTATCTGTTAAACATGTATTAAATAGAGCTAAAGTCGCAAAGCAGCATTCAGGGTACAAAAGGCATTAATTATGGGTGAAATAAACACCCTTCTCAGGACATCCCCAAGAAGGGAGCTCAACACCACGCTGCCAATGGCTGATCAGTACCTACAGTCCTGCTAATCTTTCCTGATGAATGGAATTATCTCTTCTTCATGAGAACAGTGCAAAATAGAGGCACAAGGCCCAACTAAAGGCTAAGCTGACAGGTTAGCAAGTAGCAAAAACAAAAAACAAGCCACTTTAAAACTCCGGATTGACTGAAAGATTTTAAATAAAGCCCAACAGCAACACATAATATAACATGTCAAAGTTAAATTTCTGGATGTTGACTGCTTTAATACATTTTTATATTTTAAATGGAAGTTGTAATTTTTTTTCCATATGTGTGCAAATTTAGCTGTAATGTTTTTGACTTAAATTCACAATTTAATATGTTTTCCTTACACCTCAGCCATTTGGGAGTGTTTTCACAGGACAAAATGTGACTGCTCAAAAGTTATTTGATTGCATATTAACTTAAACACATTTAAGTGCTCAACATTGAAAGGAGTTCAGATATATTTTACTGTTTTATATAAAAGATAGCATTATTTGATTTTTCAATCAGAAACTTCTAATTTCATCATCTGAGATTTTGACCTTTTTTTGACCTGTTATTTTTTCGTAGTTCAAAAATCTAAATTTCTTTCTTTTAAATCATCTAACTAAACAGACGAGAAATAATTTTTAAGTTATGTACTCTTCAACCAAACATTTCCTATAAAAAAGTGCCTATTTTTTATTATTGTGACATAACATCTAGAAAAAAAATCTAGAAAAGTACTATGACTGCTGTGTTAGTACACTCTTTCAGGTTATTGTATTATTCTAGTTAAAAACTGCTTGAGTTGGGCAAATGGTCGAGAAACAACAAGTTACTGTTTTCAAATGTTTTTTTTGTTCAGAAATTTAGTTTAGGATTTTAAATCTGGGGATCTGACTTTCTATAATTCATATATAAATATATAATATATATATATATATATATTTATATAAATATTTATCATGATCAAAAAAATCCTATTAGAAAAAGGTAAGGAACATAAATTTTTGCCATTTTTGGTGGTTTCATTCATATCATGAGGAAAATGCATTGCACCATTCCTGTTAAGTCTTTCTTCCTATTGAGAAAATATATTACTGTTATATCCTATGCTACATGTACCATTAACAACACTTTGAAAGCCTCCAGCAGCCAGTCATGACAAGAGCAGCAAAAAATAACACTTTGCAAGAATAACTTGATTCCTTCTTTGCAAAAAAGATGTAATCTAAGGTTTAAACATTTGGGTTTAAGCTGCAATAAGTGCGATCAAATATAAGATTAAACATGGAAAGTTGGAAACTAAAAGATTGCATAAAGCAGGATAATATGTTTATAACAACTACTTATTGTGACAGGAAACTGGGCAAGCAGGACTCAAATGACAACTCAGAGTTTCCAAAGTTCTGTAGTTTAATAACAGCTGAAGGTTGGTACACTGAGAATCTGTCAAGAGGGCAGAGGTAACCACAAACACTGGGCAGAGGCAGAGTCAGAACACAGAAAGTTCAAAAAAATCCAATAGAAGCTAGAGAGCCTTGGAAAATAGGGCTGGAATGCTTGCTGGAAATAAAGATGAACTGGCATAGAAGGAAGGAAACAGACTGCCTAAATACACAGGAGGAGATGATTGAGGGCAGGTGTGTTCAATCAGGCTGGCTTGTGTAGTGCAGGCAGCAGAGGTGGGGCAATTATAGGCTTTAAACAGGCAAGCGTGGATCACACAACACAAAATAGCAACAGATGATGATGCTTAGGTCTGGCAGTTATATTAGTGCCACAATGCTGACCAGCGCAGGTGCAGAAGTTACATCTGTCTTGAAGTCTCCCAGAACTTCAGTGTTTGAATTACATTTTTTTGAAAAACATGTAAATTTCCCAATTACATTCCTCCAAAGAATGCCAAATTTTCTATTTACCTTTCTCAGAAATTTCTTCTGACTTATTTCACAATAGATAAACTAAAACAAAAATGTTTACTTTATGCATTCAAATTGGGTTGATTTACCTTTGTTTCAAGTTTTCCAATACATTTTTGCATAATGGCCAGAGTTTAGATTCAATCACTTAATTACAAACATCAGTAGCTTTCTCAGATGCATTTCTTTCATTACCTTTTTTATATTTCTCTATTTTGGTAATAAAAATCTAATAACCATCATAAGCCTAAAGCCTAAAATAAATAATGGTAAGTAAGGTAAAAAATGAGTTGATTGTATAAATACCAAACATTTCATAACTAGGTAACTATTTCTAGGTTTTAACCATATGTCCATAGGGATGTGATTAAAGACATTTCATGCATCACATTGACAGTGTATTTTTATATTGGAACAGCAGGAACAAGACATGTTTCAATAAAAATGACACAACATGAAGAGTGGAGGATTGATGAACTCAATTGGAGATGAATGATGAATAATTCAGCTAACTAAGGTGACCTTATTTATACAACCAAACTGAATTTTTGAACATATGACACTAATTGCAATTTCAGTAAGGACAATTGATTGCTTTTTAGATGTGGCGTAAGCAAGACATCTGGATCAGATCCTTTGAGGGGCATGAGGCAATATATAAATAGCTAAAAGAAGTAACAGGGATAGTCTGAGGAATGGTAATTGGAAGTTATACCGAAGAACAAAACACATTGACAGTTTCAAAGGTTATATTCAGAACATGTTTAAGCACTTTATTTTCCATTGACACCTTTTTTGTTTGTTTTGTCTGAGAAATAATTAAATATACTTACAAAGTCGGTAAGTGTGCAACAGTAGATTGAATCTGTTTGAGGAAAGGAGGGACATTCAGAATGAAACTTTGAAAATATTGAATGAAACTTTAAATATATTGAATTAATCTTGAATATTTTAAATTAAACTTGAATTTCTAGCATGAAATTCGGATTATATTGAATGGAACTTAAATATATTTTATTACATTTCCGTCGTGTTTATCCCAAACTGGGCCACAAGGGCTGCTGATGCCTATCTTTAGTTGTCTACAGGCGAGAGGCGTGCAAAGTTGAGCTGCAATGCTAAGAAGCAGATTCGATAATGTGGTGAAGCTTGTTGCCTGCTGTGTGAAATTCCGAAAAGTCAGGATATGCCGATATTTAATTTTGAGTTTCCACATATATCCTTTGTGAAATAAGACCATTTTGAGAACACCAAAAATAAACAGAAGAGATATTATCTCTGAGTAACTGGCTCAACACACTATGCACTACAAATGACAAGATGGCTTCCTGATAAACACCACACTGATCATCACCAAGGATAGACCCTAAATAAGCTTGTCCAATGAATTTAATTGTTTATTAAAATTTAGGTGTTAAGACACTTTTAAAGCAGTTGAAAGAAAACACCTCAAGGATGAAGAGTCAGGAGATTTTGTGTTATAAGATCTCCATAAATTGACCTAGGTTTTAGAAGAGTCCGAAAGCAAAACCCTTTTTTTTCCATGTTAAAAGTGCTTATGACTACAGTCTGTGGTATGCTCCCTGTTTTTTTGCCAGTCGCTTGCCTTGAACCAAGTGACTGTTGTTCTATAGTGAAAAAATTGAAAGGGTGCAATGCTGACCTCTGTGTGTTGAGGCCTTCAAGGAGAAGGGTTTTGAGGTTGTAATGCAAATTTTGTAGAAAAATTTAAATGGTTGAGTTTTTTGATTAACACAAATAAATGTCGGTTTAAAAAAGGACATTTGGGTAAAAAATGTGACCAGTTCATCTAAGTTAACTCCTAATCTTAAATAAAGACTAAACACAATTTCCATCTGTACTAGACTCAGAACATGTACTTATGAAAGGTTAACACAGCAATCTGTCATGCTCCTGAAGTTTGACTGAGCCTTCGACAAAGTGAATTTCAGAGGACAAGATTAAAAACATTAAATTTCAAGCAGAATTCTGAAATCTAAAGTAATTGTTTTGAAATATGAGACAAATATTTGTGTTTGAACATCAGTCTAAATTCATCAACAGTAGTTTGGAGCTTTTATTCCAAAGATTTATGTTGCAGATTTTTCCAAAACATACAAACCTCCTACATAGTGTACATATTTTAATTATGTTTGAAAAGTTGTTAAATATGATAATAATATCTTAATATTATAGGTGAATAAGGAACAAAGATCATCTAATTTGGTACAGCAGCAGTGGCATAGTAGTTGCTATTGTCAGTTATGTTCAAAACACTGGGGACCAAGGCAGCAAGTATTCCATTCAATCTTATAATTGGATGGCCCCAAAGATCTGCAATTATAGACATCATAATTAAAGCCCTGCTTTCCAGAAATGACTCAACTTTTTTCCTCGTGCAGTTTTTTTTTTTTTATTTGGTCTGCAATTAAACCTGCCACTTGAGGGAATGTGAAGGTACAATTACAACAGACTTAAAGGATTGGTCATTGATTAGTGCAATTTCAATACTTATCATAGGTGAGGGGTAATATAGAAAAGGCTGTCTGTTGGAGTTAAGCTGGCTGTCACAATGTTAAACCTGTCTGCCATTGTGGGTGCCTATAATATTAGCAGAACATGGCAATAGTGTGTGGGCACTGGAGTCCAGCTTTGAGCCTTGTTATTTTTTTTTACACTGAGTAACTGAAGTATGGTCTATTTTTTATGAGTTAAAAACAAATAATTTACTGTAATTGGAGCTTGACGCTCTCTGAGGGGTTTGAGTTTCTGGTTTTTGGACCATTTTCAGACAAGCAGTCACAAGCAGCATAATGAGTTAAGAGGTTTTATTTAAGGATCCAATATCTTAAATATGCGCATGAAGTGGATGAAATAGCAAAAAGGGTACAGACAGGAACAGATGACGCATGAACAGCTGATAATACAGAAGGTAATGGGAAATTAAAAAAAAAAACTTGTTGGGTAGACTGGAGAGAAGCAGGAGTGTAAAAATCAGATGCGGGTGGATTGAATAGGCATCAGGGTTTTAAATGAGTGTTCTTTTTGCAGTCTATTGAGAATGTATTTCATGTTTTTTGGATTGTGCATGGCTAACTCCTTTTTTTAAACCTTTTGATGAACGTTTTAGTGTCTTTGGGATAGTTTTTACCAATTATTTTTTTATTAATGATGTACATTACCTTAAAGCAACTAAATGAAAATCCCAATTTTTTTTTATAAAATCCATATTGGACCTCATCTTGATGCTGCGTCTCTGTGGAAGTGCAACATCAGGGAAAAGATAGGGCTGAAGTTTCACTTCCACAGAGCCACCAGACCATGCTTTTAACAGTGTTATGTTAAATTATATATATATATATATATATATATATATATATATATATATATATATAT
>NW_015150619.1:619371-635679 GCF_000732505.1 Cyprinodon variegatus
CAAGGGGAAGTACATATTTTGTAGAAAAAAAAAGTCAGAATGGTAAATATATTTATGACATCAATGTTAACAGCATCACATATTGTAAAAGGACTAGGAAATTAGAAAATAGAAAAAGGGACATAGCTCATTTCTCCTGTGACATGATGGAGCACAGTTGTGCATAACCATGAATCACCATGCTGACACTGTGTATACAGAGTAGAGAGAACAAAACTACCTGGTATGGAGGCACCTCTTTCTTCTGGGGTACATAGTCTTAATATCACAAAGAAAGAAAATGCGTAACCTGCATCACTGTTTAATTTAAACCAAATAACTTGTTGATTTCTTTTTAGTCATTTAGTTCTACAGTAAGATTAGCTTAGGCTGTAATCACACCTACACTCACTTGCATTCAAGCATAAGGATGGTTGCAGCTGCTGAAGTGTCTAAATCATACGTAGGAGAACATGAATAGGTGTCATCGTCTTTGGTTTGATAACTTTAGACGTTAATTTTCAGTTGTGTCGAGAAATCAGATAAGTCGACATGAGTGATAAGGCAAGAATGTGCAATGATCTGGATAATGAGGCTAGTTCAAGAGGTATATTTATGTGGTTGAGCAATTGGTTCGGCATGTAATTTATTCAATGACTCACTTGTACTCCTCAGATTCTGCAGAATTATGTGAGCCTCTTCATCGACATTGTGTGTTTCATGTGTTCTTCATTTTTTCAAAGTCTTGGAATAGAAAGTGCAATAAAAGCACAATTCTTATTACAAGCTGAAAGCACTTTTCACAACAGGTGCAACATCTATGACTCCATGTTTCTGCCTGAGGAACAGCTTATCAGCAAGTCTATATAGGATCAGAATATACACCTAAAAAGACTAATATTTAAGACTATTGTTATCAAAGAGACATGGCTGGGTTTGACCACTGATCCAACAACTTAATGAGTCATACTGAAATGCACCAGATATAAATGTATTTAAATTAGATAATAGTTATACAAATTAATGACAGTAAATGTCTTTGTTAGAAACAGTTTAGTAACAGTTTATTTTTGTTGGATTTATGCACATGTTACAAGGATGTTCTCATACCATGTTAACTCCTTAAAACAGACCAAATAAAATCACAGGCTGTAAGCATTCAAATTTACTAGTTTTCAGAACTGATGTGGTTTTCATGTATTTTTATTTTCCAGTGTCAATATCAATAGACTTAATTATCCTTAAACCTAAGAGACATATCACTGAAATAGCCCTTTATTTAACCTTTAAGAACAAAATATGGTTGTGCAGGTAGGAAGTTCTTGTATTGTTTATGGGGATGATGTCAACAATTTGAAATATGATGTCAAATGCATCCTTGTTAAATGGGTACAATCTAGCAAACAATTGTTATACTCAGGATGGATTTTGTGGGATACTAAGGAGCGACCGGCATCCAGCTCAACTCAACACCAATGGGAATTCATCTTAAGGTGAGAAAAATAATAATAGAAAAAAACATTGCTCAGTATGAGCTTGAGCTAGGAGGACAGCTGCAGTTCTGTGTTTTGGCCACAGGTCACAGTATCATTAGAAAACTCCATAATGCCTCTTGAACACACAGACATTTTGTAGTTGTTAGTTGTTTTTTTGTCTTTTTTCACTTCCTCCTGTTATGGGGGTTTTCAGACTGACTCGATTTAATCTAAATTCTCTTTACTGTGATATTTCTGAGATAGTTAAACACATTAGAAATATAAAACCACTTTTCGATCTTGCTTAAGCAACATTCATGATTTATTTATTTTTCCCAACGTAGTCTAGCTTAGAACAGGAAACATAGAATAGAATTCAAATTTATTGTCATTCTACTGTCACAAGAAATGAATTCTCTGTGTTTAACCCATCTCCTTGGGGATGGGTGGGCTGCCATTTTGCGGCACCCATAGCAGTGTGGGGTTAAGAGTCTTGCTCAGGGACCCAGAGTGGCAGTCTATGGGAGAGGGTGATCGAACTCAGAACCTCAGGATTCCAAGCTCTAGGCCCTAAGCATAAAATCCTACTCGAAATTGCTGCCTATGGAAAAGTGTAAATATAATAACATTATTATTCAAATGGCATTATTGAAAAATAGTTGTACCAATCAGATGCAACTAATGTTGCTTAGGTGCATAGACCTATTTTTTTTTTTTTTTTTATCTACTCCCCTTAATCTCACCACTGCCACTATGTTTGGGCTAATAATGTATTTCAAGTGTGTTTTTTTACAGTGGCGTGATAGAATTCAACTTTCTAATAGAATTCAATTCTCTTCATTACACAGTCACAAATACAAAGCAACAAAATTAACTCTCTGCATTTAACCTAATCCTAACCTTAACCCTTTGGAAGCAAAATAGAAAACAAAAAAACCCAAACTAATTATCTGAGATCTCAGGGAAAAAAAAAAAAAAACTGACATCAGGCAACTGACAACTAAAATTATTTTGAATATCTGAACTGTATTCTCACTAAAACACCAAAACCGCATCTGTATGTTGTCATATATTGTCTGCCCATGCGATCAGTTTTTAGATTAGTCCTTAATGTAATATTAAATACAGAAAAGGTCAATATATTTCAGAATTAAAAGCTATGCTGTTATTGAAGACCACAGCCTAAACGTTGCAAGAATATAGAAATTATTAGTGTTATACACAGTGATCTTTGATTGAAAGTTAAAAAGACTATTTCCCAATAAACCTGTTTTTTTTTTATTAGCATTGAGTTTAATTACATATTCTGGGGGCAGACTGCTTGCTTGAATAAAAGTCGATCTGTATCTGTTAGATAATACTGTAACAACATTTAAGAATCTTCCATTTATGTCCTCTGTATCTTAAAAAAACAGCAAGTGGCATAAAGACATTTCTCATCGTGTGTTGAATTAGGCACTGTAGCCATTTGAAACAGAAGGTTGATTATGCTAAGAGTTTTAATTTTCAATAAAGCTTTTAGTTAGATTGGCTTAGGTTATCCTAAGGTGTAAATTCTTCCTAATTTGCTTTCGTTTTACCTTTATTATCTCTGAGTTTCTTTCTTTTTAGTTTTATTAAAGCTACAACTGTCTTGGCCACTGTTTCACTGTGATCTCTTCCTGGAATGAGGCATTAAGTAACTTGCCAAAAAAGTTAATGTTCCTTTTAGATGTAGATACAGTAATTTTCAGCTGCATGTTAAAAAATGCAAGTAATCAAGTAGGTAAATATACAATAACTTCATAAAAAAAACTAAATGTATAAAGATTAAAGGCCTTTTACAAAATTTCTGCAAAACGATTGCCTTATACTGTAATAGTTTCTTAAATAAAAAGCTCTACAAGAAGCCATATCCAAAAAACAATCTTTGAAAACGACCACTGTTTCCTCCACGTTGGCTTTGATCCATCTGCCTAAGATCAGCCATTCCATCGGATTATCATTGACAGGATGTCTCGACATGCTGAGAGAGGCACTTTCCCCCCTGATTCTTGATCTGACATTGGGAAAGACAACAAACAACTCTTTTTTTTCCCCTCTGGGAGTGCAGGGCTTCATAATCCATACTGACCGTCCCTGGCTGCAATTCAGCTTTATTTTTAGTGGTGCTTGAAGAGGACAAACGTTTTTTGTCCTTTTGAATTTTAACATCAGGGATCTATTTTAACACTGGTATACTTTCATAACAGAGAAGATGGGATTAATTTGAAGATATAACTCAAATTACCCTACATATCAAATTACAAGGTCATATATACAATTTATACGTAAAAATGCAAAATGATATTGCTACTAAAATTGGTCTTTTATATTAGAATGTTTGGTACCAGCATGTTTTTATGATACATGTTCCTTGTTTTTTATTGTTCACAACATGGTAAAATGATAAATAAACACCATTCCTATAAAGAGATATGCAGGAAACATGGATGAAATCTTCAAAGGTAAACAGATAAAGAAAATGAATTTGTTCGTTACCAAGAAACCACTGTCTCTCCGTAGCAGTCTTTCATCCAAGGATAAAAAGTCCATTTCAAATTTGCTTATGAAGGACAGAACAACCAAACAGCGAAGAGAAGAGGACAAACCCAGTTTTAAGCCATGGCTCAAACCTATGCTCAAGCAGGGACAAAAACAACAAGAAAGGTCTATTGAGCTGACTGCAGTTGTTGCTTTTATGCATGTTTATCAGGTAAAAAAATGCTTAGAATTTTGCCGTGTTTTAAAAATTTTAGTATGTCCTTGGTAGATATAAATTAACAACTTTCAAACAGTCCTTCTTGAAGTATACTCATGAATATTTAATTAGGATGAGACTGTTTTTATTTTCTCTTTGTCTGAGCCAAAATAATTGTAAAAATTGACTATTACAGTCGTCTGGCTTCATATTGGTGTTCAACATTTCTCTTCGATTAGAAAATGTGGGCTTTTCTAATCTAGTATCTTTTGAAGATGAAAACATATATTCAGGGTACACTTACAGTGGAACTCAGTGGACTGGTGAACCGGAACTGGAAAGTCTGAAGGGGAGATTCCAGTGATCAGTTCAGGGACCGTATGAAATTTGACTGAGGCTTGAATATTACAGAAGAGGGATTCATGTTTGAGGGTCCTCTTGTCAATCCTTAAATCCAGCTTGTTGGGGTTAATTCAGAGAAGAGGGAACTTGTTGGAGGGCGGACAGATAGACAAGCGTTGGACCCAGAGGAGTAAAGGAGCAGGGTGTCGCTTGGATTTCTGAAGAGGACTTGAACGGATCATATGGAGGTTTTCCCCCGCTCAGTGTGTACTCAGTTAATCCTTCCAGGGGGAGACGGTCCAGGTATCCAGTTACTCAGGAAGGCTTCCTGCCGAAGAGCAAAGACAAAAAAAACTAGATAAGACTCAGAGAAACAAAGCTCAGGTTAAACTCAGCTAATCTCAGCTTGGCTAGAGTACCCAAAACTTGCAAACACTCTGGCGTTGAGGTAGTGACAGCCAACTGCTCAAATACTCCTCCAGTAATGAACCAACAAGCCGCAGGTGTGCAGGGAGGCCCAACGAGGACAGGGCACCACCTGGTGGTGGAGAGAGAAAAGCACATAAACAACCCACACAAACTGGATTCCTAACAAAGTAAAAACAATTAATATCCACCACATTGCTGAAAATCCAGTGTGCATAGTAACATTAAACACT
Source organism: Cyprinodon variegatus (assembly GCF_000732505.1). NCBI lineage: Eukaryota > Metazoa > Chordata > Actinopteri > Cyprinodontiformes > Cyprinodontidae > Cyprinodon > Cyprinodon variegatus. Next base: position 624,546 of record NW_015150619.1, read on the forward strand.
ACAGAACACTTGAAAAAAACACTGCTTAAACTTTTACAAATATAGACAAATTGTACATCCTTAGATGTAAAACATGTCAGATCCTTCGCTTCCCTCCGCTATCGCCATAGGCTGTCGTCACCTGACAGAGGCGGCTAATAACAAAGATGGCACAGGCACCACGCGGTGGAGGTAGAGTTACGTGATCAACAGGGAGCGAAAATCAGTGATCATCTGTCCAAATGGTCAGTTAAGTGAGTTCACTATTAAGTACACTATACAGTCCGCGCTCTATATAGTGATTGATTTATTTAGAATCAGACTTAGTCTTCGGACAACTTTTATTCTCATTTTGTTAACACTAAGTGTATACACAACGAAATTTCCTTTAGAACAGCATTCTAGACAGTAAATAAACATTTTCATTCGATAAAGTGAAGCAGTGATCAAATGTAAATAGTGTGGAAGAGAAAACATGGTGCAAAAAATGCTTTGATATGGAAGTTTTGTGCATTAATATAGTATATTGTGCAAATATGTATTTCTTTTGGTTTGGAATAATCAGTGTGATATGCTGGTGAAGACTTTCATTTATCCAGGTCATAGTCATTTTTCTTTTTTTGGAATATTATCAGTGTGATGCAGAGTCTGCGACGTGATTTACAGTTTTTTCATCAGTTAAGAAGTCTGATGGTGGTGGGGAGGAAGCAGTTTCGGAATCTACTGCACCTGCAGTGAATGCTACGAAGCGTCTTCCTAGAGGCTAGCAGGAAAACAGACCATGGTGGGGGTGTGAGGGGTCTGTGGTGATGTTACGGGAGGGAGGAGGAGCCCCAATGATCCTCTCTGTCACCACTCTTCTCACTTTCTTCCAATCTGATGCACAGCAGCCTCCACACCACACAGCAAGACTTAGGGGAGATTAAGGGGCTAGGGCGGACGTTCGGACAGAGCCTTTGTTTTCATCACCATCCAACCTTTAAAACACAAGTTTCCCCATCGATATATGTTAAGATTTGACCCTCTAAGTGTGACAAGCGCTCCCTCTCAGTCGCCATCTTGACTCCATCATATTATTCTATATAAAGTCTGGCTGCTATTGGATAAGTCCACTTGCAATATTTGGCTCTGCAACCAATGAAATTACCTTTAAAACAAGGCTAAATTCAATAGTGCAGCGATATATTGCCGGTCATGAACGGCGCACATGCAGATTAGATGTTGGATAATTACACATTGTTAGATAATTAGATGGAAAGTTAGAAAAATTGAAAAATATTTGCTTCAGATCTAGACAGCTGGAGATAGGCACCAGCACCCCTCATGACCCCAGCTGGGATAAATCGTGATGGAAAATGGATTTGCTACAGAAAATTGTTATTCCCATCAAAATGCTTCAGTATGATTTTTTGGGTCAAATTATTGTCTGAAATCTATAAATACAATATGTAATAATCTGTTACATATGAAGAGGTTAGGAGACGCTGGTGACACCAGTTAAGTTAAAAGTCCAATAGCTCTGGAGCTGTTACACACGGCCTCGGCAGATGACCGCTCACACTGAGCCTGGTTCCGCTGGAGGGTTCTTCCTGCTAAAGGGAGTTTTTCCTCTCCACTGTCACTACAAGCACGCTTAGTGTGAGGGATTGCTGAAGAGTCAATGAGTCGATGCAATCAACTGGTTTTCCCTAGACAGAAAACTCTGAATCAATTTGAATGGATGATCTGGTGACGTGTAAAGTGCCTTGAGACGACGTGTTGTGAATTGGCGCTATATGAATAAACTGAATTGAATTGAATTATACCTAGAGGTCTGAATCTTTTTGCAGTTATGGTTGACAAGATACAGAATAAATGTGATATAATGACTTATATCTACTATAAAGCATATCTTTGTTACTGCTATTCAAAAGGCCGCAGTTTTGGCTGTGATTTAGTCACACTATGTTTAGAGACTGGAAGGTGTTAGCTTTTAAATGATAAATCACATATGTACTTTGGACTTGCAGTTCTTTAGTTATTTACTTTTCTATTTTGGTATGCAAAAGGTTGGGTATTACTTAAAACAAGGTGGATGTTAAAAGGTTGAACTACATTACAGTTCTAAAAATAATCCCTCAAAAGCAAAACACCGGCAGGGTAGTGATAGGAAAGTAACACCTTTTTTATATATATATAAAAAAAACAAAAAAAGTAACACTTTCAAAACCATTGCATTGCTTGCTTATAAAAAAAAATGCTTTTTTTTGCACAATTGTCTGATTGCGCATCTGTTTAAAAATGCTGGTTGGAGCTATAACAAAAATCCCCTCCATATGCTGAAATAATTCTAAGGTCACATTTTTTGTTTCAGTTAGTCCACTGAAAACACTTACTCATCCTAAAATAATACATCAGGATGTATAACCTAATTTTATGAATTCAAACAATCTACTTTTAGTTCATAACTTTTGCTTTCTTTGTTACTCTTTTCATTTATTAAAGACATGATACAGCTTTTAGCTTTGTTCTCAGTTGTGTTTCCCTTGACAGACAGACAGGCAGGAAGGCAGGTAGACATACTGTATGTACAGTCCTGAATATAATTACAAAAGAAAAACTGTTTAAATAATCCTAGTTATATGTAGAAGAGCTATCTGACCATACGACGATTGTATATTAATATACATTCACTTAATTGTGCTGATACTAATGTGGTGAAAAATTCCCTTTCTCAGTAAGTAAAAAACATTTTTTTTCCCTCCTCAGTTTAATCTTCTTTTAATATTAAATTGCAAAAAACTTAAATTTATAACTACAGTACCAATGAATATTTTTCCCTTTAAAATTCTTAATTAGAACATCCCAAAATATTGTATTAAACTTTGAGTTAATTTGATAATCTTTAAGTATTAATATGAGAAAATGAGCTTAATACGCCTCTGTCACATGGTGTGTTTGCGTAGACCCAGTGAGACCATGCTGCTTTTCAAGCTTCAGAGAGGAGAAAGTACAGAAGCAAAAAACTGGAGGACAGGGGGAGTAAATGTTAAAATTACCATATTGATGGATGTTACAAAATAGGGAATTCATCTTTTTAATCTGAATTTGAATGATGCATAATCATAACAGATATTTCTTGCCATATTTCCTTAGTTGCCAGAATTATTACAGTTTCAGGTCATTTAACTGACAACAATTATTTTTCTATCTCCTTTAATGTGGTTAAGGTTTAAATGTCACAGGGTACCACAGATTTTTCTGATGCCTTACCAGCCTGAAATTTTTATATACTACTATATTCTCATTCTTATCCTGCATCTTTTTAAAGGAAAACTCCGATCAGCAAGGAATGATTGATGGATCATTATCTTCAATTATTAATTATCTTTATTTAGCATTAATCGGTAAAAAAAAAATTAATGATAATTTTCGTTGCGATCACTGAGTCTAGGAGTGGCCATTTTTGCCCAAATATGGAAACACCTCACTCCTAAAATTTTTTAGCAGTGATGTCACGGTGCGGTTAGCCGAGCGCCATTTTCCCGCTTTACAAGCAAAATCAATCGGAACAACTAGACACATCCGAAATAAACAACAATTTCGAGATTTCGAGAGGATTTTACCATTGAAATTCATGCTATAGTTAAACGTACAATGCCCACGTGAATGGCAGTTGGACGTCGTAATACACTGGGTAAAAGTGAAAAGAAAATTCTTTATTTCACCTTTCCAATTCATTAAACTGCACAGACGAATTCATAGTTGGATTACTAACTCAAAGAGGGAGGATTTGCCATTGAAATTCTGACCAGAGAAATAAACACGCAATATGTAGCCAACATTTCAGAAGAATGTTTTCAGGATGACTTGGATAATACCGCATACAGTAGTGACAAACAACAGATACAGCACTGGGACTTGATCAACAGCCAATACAGCACTGTGATGTCACAAACCGGTAGGTGGCATTAGTTCTCTCTGACAAACAGGATTGTCTCTGGTAAAGCACAATCAAAGGAAATTAATCTTAATTAATAACACTTATCATTTATTGAACAGCATGTAACATGAATCCCTAATTGAATTGAATCCCTAATTCAGTTTTAGGGTATTAAATAAGCATCACACCCATATCACTAAAAGAGAAAAGCAAATTGATCCTTTTAAAATGTTAGCGTATTTTCATAAAAAGTATTGACTGTACATGTCATCTTTCCTATCAACTAGTTGTCAATATCAATGTTATCTCCATGCATTTTGCTATTTGGGGCCCAGGAGCCTGTATTGAAATGCTTTAGAAGTCTCCGAGAAATATAAATTGATGAGATTGTTGATAATCTTGAATCATGGCATAGGCAGCAAATCCAAATCTAGCCGGAGGAATCTACATAATCTATCAATACGCTGTAAAGCTCTGTGCCTTCAAAACAACCCTGAGAGATCACTACCTTGCTGCAGTTATTGACATAATTTTAAATAGTGGCCTTACACAATGTGCAAATTTGGAAACATTATTCACATTTACCATATTATCTACACACACATTTGTTTCAAAGAAAAAAGCCTATTCATCGAGGAAAAAAAGAGCACTCTCTAAAGTACTAAGGGCACAACTAAGGGGACGTGTAAAGAATTCTTATCAAGGCAATACAGAATAAAAGAAGTTGCAATGAAACATCTAGTACCTGCAGTCTATACAACGGCTTTATACTTCTTAATAAAATATATGGCCTTTACAAGTGAGGTAATATTAGTTGAGGGTTTTGATTATTACATTTCTGAATTTTTTTTAGCAATATGAGCAAAGTCAATTGTTAGGTCAAGCTAAAATAATATTTTTCTTGTTATGTCATAAACCATGATATTAATGTTGACATTGAGGACCGGTGTCTCAGGTGGTTAACTTTGAACATTGGTGGAGCAAACTGTTCACTTTGCTATCTAAACTCTTGCAAGTATCCCTCTCTCTCAAGAACATCACAAGACACTTCCACTGGGGCATGCTATCCTGCCTCCCATCATGCTTGGGGACAAAGGCACCACCTCATGGTCTCTTATTCTCTTTACTGTGACTCTCTCAGAAGAGGTTCAAATTGGAGAGACGTTGTGAATGGAAGGTCACACAGGCCAAGTACCACAAGCTAAGTATATTGAATTGGCCTATGGCCTTAAAAGGGGAGCTGGGCTGGCCTCATCCATGCCAACCCACACAAATATACCAATGAGCGTTTTTTAAAATACACCATATGGACCATTATATAAAGGCTGTGTTTGGCAGGTTGAGCTCCCAGCTAATGCCACTTCGCTGCAATCAGGAGGCAGTATTTAGAGGAGAGGATTTCCTAGGACATTGTGTCGCACTGGTTCGGGGTCCGTCTCCCTCGCTACCTCCTGGATCCATTCAAAGATCTAACCTGCCTGTCCACCCACCCGAGAAAGAGAAGTGAGTTACTGACTCCTGGATGGATTCCCACTCAGCCTGAACAACCCCTCCTGGAAGTATCACCGTATATGAAAACCTTAAGGACTGCACAACTTTTCTTCACTTTAAAGATTAATCCTAAATCCACATTAGTCACTGAGTCTCTTCCCCTAGAACGATCCAGTCTGAGCCTCCCTGGTGCGCCCATTTCTAGAATTATTAAACTCTGCCATTCTTCAGAAAATAAAAGTCTGAAATGACTTACCTTTGTCTGACTGTGATTGTGCCTGCTCTAGAGTCGATCCAAGGATCATGTCAGGTACTTTTTGAAATCCCTTATGTACTGTAGAGCACAGCTGTCCTGGCACATGTAAGCAGTTTGATGCTTAATATGGCATGCCTGAAAAACCATTAAAGGACACAAAAAAGTGTTGGTGTTTTTTCTTCATAGTTTTCCCCTAAAAATGTGTTGTTTTCAAAATCCCCCATCCTCTTTTCTCAAGAAACATGATACAAATAATTCTTTATAACAAAAAATATTACGTTGTTCAACAGTACAAAACAACTTAAGGTTAATGATATATGTAACTTTCTTTCAGTTATCATTACTACATGCATTTCACTTTTTATTTTGCCTTTGTTTTAGTTAAAGTTCATTTATATAGTCCCTTTCAAAGCAAAAGACTTTGCATAGTCAGTTCAATCTAATCATACTTCTGTCTAAAGCAGCAGATTATATTGAGTCACTAACAAGCTGATTTTACTCCTCTAAAAAGCCTCAAAATGAACATGTATGTATAATTGTGAACAACATAGATGTAAATGTTAAGCTTAAATGAACTCTAATTAAGACCTTATTGGTTACGCAATTTAATTGTATATTGATATCATATTGTACTTATACTGTAAATAAAGTTCATACTGTAAATTCAAGTGTAAGAAAATGACTTCAGCAGAAGACCAAAATAGTACTTTTGCTTTGAGTTAAATACTTTTTTTAAATCACAGATGCACATGAGTCATGCTATCAAAAACCCTGAGAAAGGTTTCCTATTAATGCCTCCATTAAATAATTAACAGACTCTTCATCTGTATAACAATGAAAAATAACACAGTTATTCTTTTCATGGATCTTCATTTTAACACTCAAATTAATTCCATTGGAAAAACCAACAATCCTGAATAAATAACAAAAAAAGGTTGACAGCCTAAAACCCTAAAACCTATTAATATATGATGCCTCATGCCTTTTTCTTTGTTCGCCACCACACACTTAATGAAGAAGCAACAGATTATGTGACTAAAGCTTGTGATTTTGTCACAGTAAATATCAGTTAAAGGATGATGCAAATCTCATTAATCCAGATTATTAACACCTACTCTAGAGATGAAACAATTTGCATTCAAATAAAATGCAAATACTGTGAAAGATTTCATGTTTATTTATCCATGAAAAGTCTGTCCTTTTTTTCTGCCCTCTTTTCTTGATATAGACCTTGATCAATTGAAGCTCTTGTCCCAGTTGACATGTTTCATTCTGACTACCCAACAGCTGTTTCTCCCAGCATGATGAAGACACTTAATGGAGCATGATGGACAAAGGAGAAAAAAACATTTTTAATCAGCGTAAAAAGCAAAGGAGTGATGATGGAGCACTTTGAAATTAAAAAAAGTGGTTCATGTGCTGCACAGTAAGAACCTTAAGGTATTCTGGCTTGCTCTTAAAAGACATAAAACTGTATGCCAGCTTCTCTTTTGCTTTACCTCTGATGCGCATCTTGTGAGCAGAGGTTTGTTTGGAAGCAGGAGGCCCTATGGATCACTGCTGAACAATTAAAAGCAAATGCACTGCAGAAGCGGTGCATTAGGGAACACTTGCTTTTTAATATCTGGATAATCAAATGAGTGGGAAATAAAGATGGTCAACAGTCTACATAAAATAAAAGAAAACAGCATGTTATGTTTTAAATTTGTTTTGGTCTGATACACATTTAAATCAATGTTTTATTGACAGGGCTTATTTTTGTTTATTTCTTTTTATTTTTTTTATTAATTAATTCCAGACAGGTCAAAAGCATCTTACTGAACTGTCAGGTTGTGGATTGTAGATGAGACCCAAGTGCAGAGATGGAGGTTGCTGACGAGTTTAGCAAGTTTATAAGATGGAGATCAAGACAGAAATAAACAATCCAAATTAAAGGTGCATTCAGACCAAACAGGGGGAGTTCACTGCTCATCATTTCAGATGCACAGTGTTTAAACTCTGGACCACATCATCAAATTGGAGGAGATTCAGCTGTGTGAGGCTCACACCCCAACTGCGTGAAAAAACTGAGCAAAGGGGCTGAATGGTTAGAGCTTCATTAGTGCAGATTGGTGTAGTTAAAATTATACATTTTTTAAAAAGCTGAAAACAAATACATAAATAAAAAGATCATGAGTGCTACTTCTGTTTATGAGATTCTAAACATAATTTTCTAGCTCATCCAGGGGTCAACCATCTCCCCATTAAACTCCAAATTTAACAAAAAATTGTTCGTTTTTTAAGTACTACTTGATTCGTGCAGGTAAAAAATGGTTGTGCTGATTAGGTTTTTTAGATAGAATAATTTTAATTTCAACCAATGATGTCACCATGCCAGTTTTTTTTAGTACTTTTTCCTGATATAAAGACATTGCATAACATAAAATTGCATTCCTAAATATAAAAGTGGGCATGTTTACCTTATTTAGTAGGTGAAACATTTGTTTCATAGTATGTAGTAGTTCATCAGTCCTTCCGTTACCTTTAGCAACCTCATGACATTTCCTGTCAAGGTCTTATTCTCTGCATTTCACAATAAACACATAGGTGAAACCTAACATTACGGACTGCTGCTGAATTGTTCTCTATGCATGACTTTTTATCTCCTTGGGGAGACGATCCATTTTTGGAAAAACCCCAGATGAGCTGAAAAAGTAGATCACATTGGTTCATCCAGAACTGTATCTGGATGAAATCTGGATTTGGTGGTACTTCCTTGTAAATCTAACCACACAAAGCACCGGTGCTGGGGAGTGGGCGGCAACTGTGCTGGAGGTAAGGGAGGATGAACAACAGTCCTTCTAGGGCTAAATTAAAGCGGCTTTCTTAATTTCTGTGTGTGTACTGGCTTTCTTAATTTCTTACTACAGTTTTATCTGTATTTCATTTTGACTGAAAAAGCTGAATTTCTGTCACAATTCCAACCAGTCTCTGATTGGTTTCCGCTATGCGATGTCGAAGGAAAGTTCAGATTTTTCAACTTCAGCAATCAACCTACTGCTTTCCACATGTGGTACCACTGTTTCACAGCACCTCAACACAGCGCTTGGTCTGAATGCACTTTTACAGTACCCAAAATAACAGATACAGGAACCAGAACAGGGAAGACATGAAAGGAAATGAAGATACTGTATGCCATGGGTAGACTGAAGGTTAAAAACCATCCAGATTAACCTGACAGTAGGGTTTGGGAAAAAAAATATTGCGATTTTCAGCTGTCTGATATGGATCTTTCAGTTCCTAATATCGATTTACTAAAAAATTAAAATTTTTTACCTAAAACTATAAGGGAAGATGGGCTACCTCTGCACCACCACTTTGGCGGATGATGCTGTGGTGCCCTTTTTGCTGTGTGGCGCAGCTACATTTCTGTAGATGACGCAGTTACAGTGGAATCAGACCCCAAACAACATTGATACCAAAATAACTAAATGATCAATATCTTCTGATGAACATATACAGCACTTGCTTTTTTATCATTACATTTAATTTTGATAACAATATAGATCATGGAAAGCAGCATATGATCCCCTAATTTCAAGAAATTAAAAAAGAGATAAGATATGCCTTCAGAATTAGTTTTCCCTTCTAATCTAAATTTTACATTAAAATAATTACTATTTTTACCTTCTAAATCTATAATATAAAATGTCTTTATTTAATAATGTCTAAAATAATTTGTATTCATACCAGTGACATATATATTTTGTTTATTCAGGTTGCGTTTTTTTGTAATAATTTTAGCTTCCCACCAAAAATATCTTTATCTGTTTGACTACAATATTTGTTCTCGGCTACTTCTTGAACTGTCAAGGGTTAGTTTGGCTTTGTTGATGCAAATTAGCTATTTTTTATTCACTCTCACTGGTTCAGTTGCAGTGACAATATATCAACAGTTTTCAATCAAAAGCAGGGCATTTGACTATGACAGCAGATTCGTTTTACTGAGATTCTGAAAATTTACAATTAAGCATAAACCCTATCACTTTGCTCTTAACCTTAAGAATCGTTTAGTGATAACAAGCCACAGTTGTGGCTAATCCATAAGTCTGGTGATCAATATGCCCCTCTTGTCACAAACCGCCTGCAACTAATGGCATGATTAGAGACATGAACAGGGCTAATGCTGAGGCCTTTTATTACCCATGTGGCATTGTCATTAAAAAGTCTGGCCTTATTCTGCCATATCCATCTGCCTCTTACTGGAAACCTGTTAATTGATGGATGAGGACGTTACAGGAAATGGCAGAAGTCGTTATGGTGGTGATTTTCTTTTAAATGTTCCTGCTACTTAGCTGCTGGAAGAAAGGATGAACGACAACTTTCCTGGACCCCGGACAGCTGAGAGAAATGTGGGCTGGTGATGCCACGTCAGCAGGGGGTGAACAACTGAAGGGTGGATGATTGATAGGGACTTAAAATGGAAAGAGGGACACCCACCTTCTCTCATCATGCCAATAGCCACAGTGGCTGTAATTTTCAATTGCTAGAACCAAGATGGATTTAATGAAAAAAAGAGTGTTTTTTTCCACACATCTTTGAAGGATTTCTCATTCCCTACATGTCCTTGTTCTCAGCAGATACTTGCACCCATTTACTTTCACTGCAGATGATTTCATTATTGACAAAGTGTACTAATGAAATGTCACCTCCGACAGCTGGCTGAGACAACTGATGTGCCAGAACTTTTTTTTTTTTTTTTTTACTTTTCTTCTTTTTACTTGGGTTGCATATCTTGTATTGAACTTTTTGGCACAGATTTCTCAAGTACGAAAACCGAAAGCCTTTGTACTTAACTTTTTTTTTAGTTTTTTCCTTTGCTTCCTCGACATAATGACACAACTATCTTGTTATCATGGTTAAACAATTAATTGTTTTCTCAAAATAACGAGATAATTATCTCATTATCACAAGAAAACAGTTATTGATTTCTTGAGATAACAAGATGATTAACCTGTATGAGTCCATCCATCCAGTCCTTCCATGTTTGCCCGTAGTTGTGCAGTCGCGTGTGCACAAATAATCACTTTTTTAGTTTCCTATTTCTTTGTCACTCATTGTCAGGCCGTGGTGGATAATTCTATGGCATGGACTAGAAATAAATCTGACTGTTTTTTAATGAAAATCTTTAATCTGGACTCATTTGGGGGATTAATGCATCTTATACCTGTTACAGGTGTAACACCAGGGCTGTTCAGAAAACACCCGGTGTAAAGGCGCTGGAGGCCTAGGTCTAATTGCTTATGAATTAGAAGTTGAAGCAAATCATCAGACCAACAACCTTGTCTTGTTACCTAAAAACTAAACAAAGGATTAATAACAGAATTACACATAGGCTGCCATGACTTATACTTATAAATCCTCTCCCGCTGTTGTGGTATTGAAGGATGTAATCAGTTTTAACTCAGACCAATCATCTAATTATCACGAGAAAATGGCTTTCGTTG
>NW_015150619.1:637223-639828 GCF_000732505.1 Cyprinodon variegatus
GAAGAATTGAGGCAGTTCTGAAGGCAAAAGGGGGTCCAACCCGTTACTAGCATGGGGTACCTAATAAAGTGGCTGGTGAGTGTATATCGCTAACTAAAATATATATATTTTCCTGCTACCTCTTTAAAGAATTAAACAAACAATGTATTTGCTGCTAAGACATCTGTGTACCTGCTAAATTACCCTCTAAGTAATCAGCTAAGATTCAGTCAGAGATGTTTTTTTCTGTTATGACACAATATTTTACATGTAAAATCAGTAGCTACACGAAAGTATGAATTTCCATATTTATTTTATAACACCTTTTCTAGTTTGTTTACCATTTTGGTATTTGACACATGGAGCAAAATATCACAGTAAATTAGAGACAAAAAATATTCTGGAACTTCAGTAGGTTATGCATTTCACATATATGAATTAAAAAACGACTGCCCGCCACCCATCTTACTCATGACTCTTCATCTCAAGCTTGGTTTCTGAATCTAGGGGAAATTGCGAGAAATAGAAGAAAGTTTGTTTTTCATGTTTGGCCATTAAGAGGTATCAAAAACATGGCACTGGATACCATTTTCATTTACATGTACCATTTTCCTATCACTTCAAATTTTATTACATGAAATCCTAATAGAATACATTTAAATTTGTGGTTTTAATGTAAGAAGAAATGTGAAGAATTTTGAGAATTTTTATATTTTTGGAAGTTGCTGCTATTTGTAACATAATTTGCCGAGTTAAATACATTTTGCAATGCTTACCTGTGGTTTTAGTTACAAAGCACGTAAAACTAAATGCCTTCTATTATCAAAGAGGATTGCTTTGCTTTCGTGAACTGGAAAGCAGGGTGTTAAGCTTATTGTTGAATCAACACAGTGTAGACAATCAACAGCCCACAGCAGCAAGCTGCAGCTCCTTGGGTTACGTTCAGAAGCAGGGGACATGGAAATCACTACACTTCACACTGCTCGCAGAAGAAAAGAGCAGAAAACCTTTTTTCCCCTGTCTGCTTTCATCTTTGGCTGTTTGTTTGTTTGTTTACAAACCACTCCCCCCCTGTTAATTTATGCTTACTTGCATTTAGAGCAAGGTGCTGTGTGATAATAATGACATTTTCACTACTGGTTCTCCTTTGGCTTTCTCAAAGTGAAGATCACAGACATTTCCTAGAGCTAAAGCAGGATTACTCTGTAGTGAGGCGTCCTGCAGAAGACATCACATTAAAGCTTCGACAGCTTCAAGGATGTTTATTTGCTTGATTTGCTTCTTAGATGGAAACATGCAAAGCTACTGAGCAATAAAGAAAAGAGTAAAAAAAAAAAAACAACCTCTTACTGGGGATTTGATTTCCTAGGAGAAAAAGAAGTCTGTTTGAGGCGCCCCTGAGTGACTTTTTGACAGCTGTTTGTTTTTGAAGAACCTTCCAAATAATCTATTTATTTCTCTGACAGATTGAGCTTTCTTTGCTTTTTCTACATTTAAAAAAAAAATCCTTAAGACCTTTTTGTTATTCATTGTTTGAGCAGAATTGGGATCTTTTGTGCAATATTGACAAACATTCCTATATATATATATATATATATATATATATATATATATATATATATATTAGAGGTGGGCATATATACATTTTTTTTATTTGGATTAATCTCAGTTTAATCTAGGAATTAATCTAGATTAACCTAGATTTAAATGGCTCATTTGAATTCTGCCAAAGGGAATCATGAATCAGAATCAGAATTACTTTATTAATCCCTTGCGGGTATTTTTTTCTTGCAGTGCAACACTTTACAGAAGAGGGAAAAATAAGATTGGAACTACAAATAAGATGGAAGGATAAAAAAGATAAGGATGATATGTGTGTACAACCTAAATAATAAGTAAAAGTAAGTCTTTCAACAGGTGGCACATTAGATCACGGGCTCTGTCCAGTTTCCAAAATGCATCACACAATACCACTGAACCAACATTTTCAAAAAGCGTCCCACTTTACCCACTGTCAGCAAACCGATCATCAAGAAGCAAACATAATGTTGTGGTAGTTATTTATGGTGTCATGGTAAAATGAAATTTAAAATAAAATAACATTGCCAACCTAAAGCAAAAGAGTGAAGTTCCCAGCTGGTATCGATGGAGTGTACAGTGACACCAAAGTAGTTATCATTATTGACGGACGTCCAGTGGTCCACTGTCAATGCTAAACACGTCGCCTCGATCAACTTCTCATCTTTCACGGCTTTCTACGCGGTGTGCTCATCATGTATTCTCCTCATGATATGTCACTACGCAGGTAGTTTGTAAGATGGGTCACCTGTGGCTGCCTGGAGAAAAAGCTCAAGCCCATCATCTTCATGTTGATGGGCATTCTTAGAAAAAAATTTTTCCTTAAGCAAACCCGGTGGCTTTATAGCTGCATCCCTGTTAGTACTTCACATTCGATGTGTTAATAGAAGGTCTACACACAAAACTGATTTCTTCACGCCCCCAGACATACATCAGGGTCATAGCTATAGACCCAGCTACCAAAACAACTTTGAGAATAGATTAATGGCGATATTTTTTTTGTTGTTGCACGATTAGAGTCTGGTGTTAACAAGCTGTGTTAACACAG
>NW_015150619.1:639949-679791 GCF_000732505.1 Cyprinodon variegatus
TAAAGGTGAGCCTGACTACTTCTAAACAGTATTGCTCCACCTTTTGCACAAGCACCTTACATCTTAGCTCCTTCCCAACCAGCAAGGCACATTCCACATCCCTAGAGTCATTTTAAGCTTCAGTAGAAGGGGTGGGCAAGGCCTCCACCTCTGACTGCTGCCCACACCTCTTAGCACCAGTCCCTTTCAGGTTTCCTTGCAGGTGCTGGCCTCAATGTGAAATGGACTCATATTGCTCTTTCGGGCTCAGACTGGTCAGGTCCTGCAAGAATGAGCCTGAACATAATGCTCCCCCTGATGAATCTCAACCAGAGTCAGTTTGCCATTGGAGATCTTACATGGGGACTTTAAATTCCCAACAAAAGAGCCTCTGATCATCTGAGCACTGCATCCCCTCTACTATGTTAAGGTGAGAGTTACAGGAAGGGCTGTATTGAAAGCAAAAAAAAAAGCCCCAAAACAACAACATTAAACTATATCAATATTTAAACAGAAGGCAAAGTTTTTGGTAAGAATTACAAGAACAAACTGTATGTCAGTTCCTGCACATTTTAATGCAATTGTAAATTTCTCCAGCATCAAAATTTTAACTTCTTGATAAAAAAAAAATAATATTAATACCTACAAAAGCCACAAATTTCCTGCACATTTTGTGACTTAATCCTATAGCTAAAACTTGCAGATGATCTGGATCATTACAGAATTTTAATGAATTGTTCCTTGACACGAGGTGCACCTCTGGTAAAAATTTCTTTCAAATCCATTCATAACTTTTCAAGTTATCACCGACACAAAGACAAACATACACACCTAAACACACTCTGCAGGTCCTGCAAAAAGGAAAAAAACAAAAGGATATTTAAATTCTGGTATAGAATTATTTTGAAATTATGAAACAGATAAGTTTATATAACCTTTATTTCAATTTCTGCAATGCTAAACAGCAATATTAGAAATAGATGATAGAACATGAAAACTTATTAAATGAATATGAAAACTGTTGTGGTCTACTGTCATTCAAAAAAAAAAAAAAAAAGCAGGAAAAAGGTCTAGAATACAATAAAAAATGTTCAAGGCAGCTTTCATTACCTTCCTATCAATCCAACAAGCAGTAAACAGTCATGGGGAACAAATATTAGACCCTCGTTGTTTCCTTGTTTGTTGATGTTGTTCATTTTGTTCTATAGAAATTGTACCTTTGGAACAAGAACTCAAAGATAAGTGTAGTCTATTATTTTTGCCCATGACTGTTAACATTTTATTGCTAATATATGTAAGCTTTTCCAAATTTAGCTATTATTTAGATCTATTAACTATATTTTATAGTGAAATCAAATTTATTGATTTGACAACCTGAATATGATATTAGTATTTACATTCACATTTCATTTTTTGTTTCCAGGTGTGCCTCTAATAAATTTCACAAAGCATCCCTTCCTCTTTCAAAACAAAGACTTCTCACAAACCCTACCCTTTGCCATGAATAAGTAATACACAGGAGTAGAATACGGGGGAAAGAATAGAATGGGATTTGGCGTTCTGTAAGAAACAAATCTTTTGCAGACAGCTTCTATCTGCCAAAGGCTCTAGTCAATACAACTGAGACTTTTATTAATTTCCATGCTCAGAGAGGCATTGATCAGAGCTTTTGTTTTGCCAATGATCTCATTTCAAGATGCAACATGAAACTATATAGTCAATACCACAATCTTATTATTTATTTTTTCCTCATCTACTGACTTGAAGGAATTTCACCAGAGCCTTGGTTATAGATTTAGCAAAAACCATACTATAGTTGATACCACGCAATGTGACGGTGATAATCATAACCATATTAGAAACATAATTCTCTTAGGAAAGGGCAAATTTATTTAATTTAAAAAAAAACAGAAAAGAAGATGTAATCACCTATACCTGCAATTATGATAAACCAATCAAACAATGGTAAATAAGTTAAAATAAACAGACTCATCTGCCAGAAACATTTAGGACCTCGGTAATCACACAATGCCAACATTAACTCTAAGAATCTTTTTTTATTATTATTTATTAATTAGCTCTTTAAATAGATGAAAAAGCTCAGGTACCTACCTTCAGCAGTCAGTTCTAGATTTAGGTTCATCATACCAGGTTTGAAAGGCCTAATTCTTTTTTGATTAGATTCAATATGGTCCTGAAAACATCTCTCTGAGAGTTTTATTTATACTGAAAATAATGTGACACACAATTTCTGAAGATTATCATCCCATATTTTGTCCTCTTCCATTTTCCTATACATGTTTGGTTAGATTAAGATCTGGTGAGTTTGGAGACCAGTGTAGGACAAAGATTTAATTGCCATGTTCAAATGATCAGCTAAAAGCTGTGCAATCTTACAAACTTGTGAAATAGAAAATGATGGATGAATTAAAACATGCATTAACTTGTCAACACACACCTTTTTTATTTTTTATAAATCCTAATCTTCAAAAAAGTCTAACAGAGCTGGAGGGAACTGCTTGGAATGCCCAATGCTTACCTACAAACAAAAGTGGAAATTAACTGGTTAACCAAACTAACTTAATATGCAAGATTGTATAATTCTTTTATCCATTGTCATATTACAAATGGTAACAATATAAACATAAAAGTAAAAACCAAGCATTTTTTTCCAATATTCTGGAAAGGGCACCACCAGTTGCAGTACTCCAAGCGGTGATATCACAGGGTTGGTTGATACTTTAGGTTGCAGTTGAACACATTGGGAATACAGATGCATCACAACCATAAAACACCTAAGAAATTTGGTAAGATGGACGAAGAAGCTTAGAGGACAGTTAAGAGTCTAAATTCCATTGCTTATGCTTTTGAGCCCATTCGATTTGGCGTGTTACTTGAGCCATAGTAAGGAAAGAAGAGGCAGCGCTGGAGCCAGGGTTCTGGCTATGCGTGCTACTCAACAAGCCGCCCTGTTTTGTGGTAAAGCTAATGCGCAGACTGATAGCACATCACAGGATGCAGATAGACAACGCCATATAGATGTGCTACAATGGATAAACACACTTCAGGAATAAATCAGAATCAGAATTCCCAGAGGGAAATTACTTTTGTTACACGCTCCAGTTACAGTTGTAAAGTGATGCAAAGTGATGAGGCAGGGCAAAGACCTTAGGACGGGGGTGTCAAACTGGTTCCAAAAAGGGCCGTTTGGCTGCAGGTTTTCTTTCCAACCAAGCAATAGCACACTAGACTCCAGTCGTCTCATCAAGGGAGTCCAATCTGGATCGCGGTAAGAAATAGACTATTTCTTTGGAAGTTTGGACCGGTTGTGGTGGCCGGTGGTTAAAGGATCCTGTGCTGCAGAGATGTGTTTATCCTGCTGGCTAATGTTTGAGCTATAAAAAAATTGTGTTTAATAAGAGACTTGAAAAGGGATAAATCTTTGATGATTTAATACCTGCCAACAAAACTCTACATGTCAATGCTCTGCCTGCTAAGCATTTTCTTCACCCTTTCATTACGCCTGATTGTTTCCAATGACCCTCTTTCAGAGTGTTTTGGTCAGTAAATCAGCTTATAGACAATGAAATCAAAAACACTCGGTGCAGCTTCACGCTTTAGCCAGCTCTCACATGGACTACTAGCTTGCCAGATTCAGGTCTTCTGCTTCACATAATCTCCATAACCAGTGTTCTGTAAGGTAGCAGTGATAGCCAGAACCCTGGCTCCCCAGCTGCCTCCTCTCTCCTTACTACAAAATTATTTTGTATGACATTAATAAAGACATTTTTTTCATAATGACAAGGAGGCAGTGATGACGTAAAGATAAATAAATAAACTAGACAAAAATTATGACGATGATTCATCAGACAAACAAAATCAATGACATTTTTGCCTATTATGCATCTGATATATCAGTGAAAAGCCAAAGAATCAAAACGTCTACACGTTATCCATGTTGGGTTATGTGGGCTTTATTTTCACATGTAGTTTGGTAGCTTTATACTAAAAAACAGAATATAATGACGAGCTGTCTGGAGTTTATGGGACAGTCCTCATTTTAGATGATCTTACTAATCTAATTTTAGCATTTTATGATTGAGAAAGTCAGGACTCTTATTACTGTATCTGGGGGCAGCATGTACACAACAGCAGTAGCTGCTCAGAAAAGCAGAACATTGTCATCACCTCTATATAGATTTACTGCGATACAGTGTGTGGATCAATTCATATTTGTTGTACTGGGTTGATCCCTGTCGTGATAAAGGCAGCAATGGTTCTA
Source organism: Cyprinodon variegatus (assembly GCF_000732505.1). Taxonomy (NCBI): domain Eukaryota; kingdom Metazoa; phylum Chordata; class Actinopteri; order Cyprinodontiformes; family Cyprinodontidae; genus Cyprinodon; species Cyprinodon variegatus. Next base: position 644,211 of record NW_015150619.1, read on the forward strand.
TTTGATTAACATATATTATCAGAGTTATTAAGGCATGGTTTTGACAATTTATTATTGACATTTGTCACCACTTAGTTTCAGGCTTCATGACTTTCACCTGGTACTCTTAAATCCCGCCCAGGGCCTCTGTTGTGTACGATGCCACACATGGATGTTTTTTTTCTCTACTAAAAATGTTTCCCAATGGTCTGAAAATAGTTGTTCAGGTGATTGGCAAGTCTATGTTGGTTCACATTAACAGCCCGTGGCATGATAAACCACAATGAACTTAAACCTTGTCTAAGATATATATCCTCCAACTACCCCAAATACTTCTACTATGAAACAGCTCACTTGACCATTGCAAGAGAAGTATGGATACAGAAAATAAATAGATGTAGATGTAATCAAAAATTATAACCTCAAAATTTCATTAAATATTGTTAATCATTCATCTCCTTTCTTCAATCCAATCTCTTTGAGTTTTTTTTAGTTTTTTTAATAGCACTTCCTTGAAAGAAAGATCCTTTCCCCCACAACATACTGTAGATATCTAATTTCTTGCTTGAAAGGTATTTTGTTGTGTATGTTTGACTTTATAAAAGGACAAAGGGGAGAATGTATAATAGAACAAACAGATAAAATGTGATAGGGCTATATTAGTTATAGAGGAATGGATGAATATCGATGGCCCTTTCTCAGCTTTCTTTTGTTTTGTTTTTTTATCAACTGCTAGACAATATTATATTGGGGAAATAATCATAGTGAAGATCCTGCAGAAACTCTGAAGTGTGAGATAACATTGCAGGGAGGTGTCCTTTGCTTATTTATAATGAGCTAAAAACGGGGAAAGCATTTGATTTATAACACATAGGCAATTTGTAAATCAATGTAGTGGGCAACTATGGGTCAGTGAATAGGCTGAAGGATTTATTCTGATTACAAATCGGCAATAAAAAGGCATTTACAACGTGAATAGGACAGGAAGTAATTAACAAGGCTGCATTCTTAAAGGAGTAAGAGTACTGTGGGAGTTTGCTGTTAGCTCCAGGAAAAAGCTGCCTAACGATAATGCAGTGTTTTATTTCACACACAGTATGTTGAACATGGCATAGAAGACAGGTCTTTTAGGCAAATGTAGGAATTTGAAAAGGTAGAGATCGATCATATTCTCATTTTAGGACCACTCAAAAACCAGAAGAGGGTTGAGCTTCATAATCTAACATTATTAAAAATGTACACCTACAGTTCTAAAATATCTTAGCATTTTATCAAACACACAAAAAAAAGTCACCGATAATTTTTCCCCTTTCCAGGTTACTCTAACTTACACCCTATTTTACTAAACTGCAAACGCATCAACGTATCGACTACATTAATGTCAATCTAATTTTATGCCCCTGACAGAATGATGGATTAAGTTCTGTTGGCTGCATTCAGCTGCCTCTTTAATTGGTTTGTCTAAATGTTTTATGAAATCAAGATAAAAATCAATCAAGATCCTAAAACTGCTGATTCACCCTCTAACAGCTAAGGACGTTTTGATTGATTTAAGTGAACAGGAAAACTGCAAAGGTGATATTTACCTTCAGAGCAACAGCTCAAGGTTAAATGATGCTGGCTGAGTGATTCTGTTTAAGATGAAAGAAGAAAGGGGGCACGCAAACGCCCACACACTGAGGAAAATCCTGTAGGCTGTTACAGCACAGCATAGCGCTGTAGCATCTACACTATAACAAAGCTTTATAGATGTCATGCACAGCACAGTTCGATCAATCTCACACTGTGAAAGCAACTGACAGACTTCACCAAATTAAGCATTTACCCCATAAAATGTTTTCACCATTAGGCCTTTAAATATCTTGCTAATTAATAGATCATTAATCTAACCCTGATCCGATTGCTTTTAGCCAAACCTTAGGAAACAAGATCAAAATTTGTACAAATGAATTCATTTTAATTATAAAAATCATTGGCCAGGTTATATGACCTGGAAGAACGTATCCCTTTATGGCTGTAGGCTCTTATATAGTCATGGAGCCAAGGGCTTTTGCTCCACTATTTTTCCACCTGCTCGACTACTGGTCATGGCTGAGGTAAAGAAAATGTTAAAACTTTCTGATAAGGCTTAAAAGAGAAAACGTTAAAGGGATCATGCACAAGGAAAAACAAAATTCGATCATTGACATAAGTTTATTCTTTGGTGCTGCCTGAAAGAAGAAACCTGATGCCGAACCGATTGTCTTTTCTCAATATTATTATTAGACTGGTAAGTTAATACTTTGTTCCTAATATACAGTCATATATTTTTGTTACTATTTTCAATGATGTCAGGGAGCTATGGTGGTTTCTATGCTGGCACAGTCTATGTTTTCTGACAAATATTTTTGTGAAACTATTAAAAATGCACTTGCTTCCTTCTTTCCATGTATCTAAAATACCTAATGCTAGGCTTTGCTCAGAGCTAGGTCACAAAAAGCTGATTTACTTTACACAGGCAGCTAACTTCATATCTATAGATCATATTGTCTAGATCTTTGTTTCTATGTGGCAAAGATGTGTAGTACAGATGTAGATTGCTTACTTTAACTTGGTAGCTTACCTTAATGCATCTTCTCAAAGTGGATAATACAAATTCAATTTAGTCCCCACTGTCTCTGAAAACAAGGAACTGCAGAATTTACCTAACCTGACTCCGCCAGATAGATTTGCTGGATTTGCTCTGCATATCCATCTGGAAACCTTCCGTTGAAGTAATTTTGGGAAGGGGCGAAAATACTGGTTAGCTGATTGGCCTATGTTGGTGATAGACGGGCCAAATAAACCAATCAGATCAACGAAGCATATGACGTACTAACAGAGTGACGACAAAAACACAAGCCAGGCACAAGCCAATTGATAAATCAAACTCTTCCCGAAACCAGTCGGGAGAAGAGCAAAAACATCTTTTCCTCTGAGAAAAGCCTCCAGAACAGTGTTTTGCTCTTCTTTCAGTGAAGAAATACTCTGTAATTCCGATAAAACTTGCTCGATAGCCATGCTAATGCTAGTTTCATCAGCTGAAGCCGCCATGTTCTTTAGACCGAACTGTCGCGCTTATTGTTGCGTCACATCTCAACCCGCCTCAAAGCCAACGCTGATTGGACGTTCGTTTGGTGAACTGCTCCAAATTTTCTTTAACGGAAAGTAGCCAGACTGATCTGCGAGTGAAACCTTGAAAGCTCGCGAGATCAGGATGGTCTCACGAGGCTAGAATTTACCTGTGTCTAGATGCTTTCTTCTGGATATTGCTTCCTAAATATATTCTTTGTGATTTACATAGCTAAAAGGTATCACTGAGGATTGTGCAGACATCTCTAAAATTTCTCCATCTCCTAGGCAACCACACCAACAATAATAAACAACATTATTACTTGGAACTGAATCAAATACTGTAAATCCAGAATCCTCAATGTCTGAATCCGAGACAAGATTGAGTACCTCTGCAGTCGAGTTGAAGACCGGACCATATCATCAAAAAGTAATTTTGAGACCGTTCTTAATAGGAAGACTTGTTTCGATTAGTACAACACTGGCTTTGCTTCCACTGCTACGACAAACCTGCTGCATCGTGAAGGGTCAGAATGATTGTTTAACTGCTTGTCTTTAGGTGTTCACAAGTCTTACCTTCACATCCAGAATGTTATATCATCTAGTTCTACCTTTGCCAGTATTCTCCTAATGTCAACGGCCAATAGCATCCAAGTTTCTTCTCTGCACCACCGTGATACACCTTCTTTTCAATTCAGCTCCCTTTCCACTTTATATTTCAGTCCACCACCAGTGTCCAGGCCCTGAGGGGAAGTCCTCTCCGTTATCATAAATCTGAACATACTATCCTCTGCAGCAATGCTCAGTTCTATGGGCCTGATCTTCAAAATTACACATAAGAGGTCTTCCACTGAACAATATATTTTTATTATAGTGTATGCAATTAGTGGGTGTGTTGCAGATGATCTACAAAGTGTCATGAACAGAACAGATGGAAAAACAAGAGTCGATCAGTGGGTAGCACTGCTGCCTTGCATCAAGAAGGTTCTGGGTTCGATTCCTGGCCCGGGGTCTTTCTGCATGGAGTTTGCATGTTCTCCCTGAGCATGTGTTGGTTCTCTCCGGGTACTCCGGCTTCCTCCCAAAGTCCAAAAACATGAATGTTAGGTTAATTGGCTTCTCTAGATTCACCCTTAGGTGTGAGAGTGTGCATGAATGGTTGTATGACCTATTTGTCTCTGTGTTGACCTGTGATGGACTGGCGACCTGTCCAGGGTGTACCTCGCCTCTCGCCCGTAGACAGCTGGAGATAGGCACCAGCAACCTTCGCCACCCCAGTTGGAACAAGCGTGTCAATGGATGGATGGATGGATGGATGGATGGATGGATAAACAGAACAGAAATGCAGAGCTGATGTGGATCTATGGACCTGCAGTGACTGTAGGAGGAGGAGTGGGGCACCACCATATCACTGACATTCTGGAGGGAAAAACACAGCTAAGTGACCACAATCCACAATCACCTGACAGGAGATGATTTTCCTAGTTAGTCACTTACCTGGTTTAACAGGTATTGGCAGGAAGTCCAGCCAATAGCATCCAAGTTTCTTTTCTGCACCACTGTGATCCACCTTCTACTCAATTCAGCTCCTTTCCCCCCTTTATCTTTCATTATCTCCATTATCATAAAGCTGAACATACTATCCATACTATAAAAGGTGGTTCAGACGAACAGATCAGACGGGGAAAGACAGAACCAGTGGAAGAGAGGGAAAAGAAACAGGAGATCAGAATCACTAGGGAAACGCTAAAATGCAAACCCTCTGAAGATAAGGCCCCCTGTCTTATGAGCATAAAAGCATTTATATGAAATCATGTCAATAAACTCTGCCTCCTTGTGTGTCTTTCCAGGTTGAAATGGTATAATCAGTTTTGGATGTCACTGTAAACTCTAGATCTTATTAATTAAAGAAAGATATGCTCATTTTTCTACTATATAAAGTATTTTTAATGTGAACAAATTTGTATGACCACTTTCACAAAGGCCACTGACTGACTTATGGTTTTGAGAGATGTTTTTCATTTTGTTATTGAAACACATTGTGACAAAAGCACCTGATAAAGTTTCCTGTTAATTTGGGAAACTTTGACAACTCCCCTGCTGTACTTTGTTACAGCTGGGCCAAAAAAAAAAACAACCTTTGTGAGATGTGACATGACTCTGCACATCTGTATGTGATCTTTTGCATCCTATTATTAAAGTTCAATGCTTTTATTTATTTTATTTTTTTTTTTGTTTGTTGTTTTAAAACCCACAAATTGCAAAAGCTAAATGTTAAGTCTTACATTTTAGGCTGGACTGAAAAAAAAACCTTAATTTTCAATCTACTAAAGAATACATTTCAGCTTCAGTTGCATTTTGCCATTAGACATGCAAAGGAGATGATGACAAGTAGAATTGCAAATAAAGACTAAAATGAAAGTGAAAAGGCTTTTTTACTTTCATACAATTTATTTGTCTCTGTGTGTGTCATGCACAGTAGATGATGAAAAGTAGAATTGCAAATAAACACTAAAATTAAAATGATAAAGCTCAGTTTTACTTTCATGCAATTTTCTGTCTCTGTGTGTGAAAGTTTAATTATGCTTTAATGGGTTTTGTAATTACAGACAAATGGGTTATTTTGAATGAGGATCAATGTTTTTATTCAAATTAGATTGATTTCTAATTAAAGCTAACTGAGCATAAATCACAGATTGCCTTTTATTGAAGTCAACCAAAGATAACCGTCGAGTTTGTTGTATGATTTTGCAGGTTTTGTTGAAACTGAGATTTTGCTTGCTTACTGCCTGAAGCAGTGATTCACACTCCCTTTGCATAGATACTTTTTTTTCCAGGAATATGACATGTCCTATCTAGGATGTCAGTTGGAAGGAGAAGACGGCTGAAATGCAAAGCCATTTCCTGCTTGTTGCTGGTGAAGATTCTCAGTCCTGCTTGTTCTATTGTAAAGCTCAGTCATGTTGCTTGTCTATTGTGTGGCTTTTTCTAAGTTATCTGTCAGGCCCTGCAAGCATCCTATTATTTTCTGCCATTTGACTGTCCCCTCTGCCACAGTGAAACTCTTCCGTTGTACAACGTATAGTCTGATTCTGTTGACATCCAGTGAGTGGTATCTAGCAATCTGTAATGACGGTAATGTTTCCTGTCAGAAATCAGTACTAGGAAATGGCATTTGTGAGACAAAGGTAAAAGAATTAGGGCACATGATCCTTTTGGGAAATAAATTTATTTGATTAATAGCAGAGTCCGGTTTTTGGCCCAATACTTACACATCCTGAAACTGTCAATCTCTGCTCAACATTGTAAACCTCTGAGTCAGACATACAATGCGTCAGAGCCCCTGCAGGCATAACATATTTCTTGTTGGTCAAAAACGGTCTCCTTTATTTTTCAGAAACTTGAGTTGAAGAGCAGGAAATATAAATAGGTTAGAATTTCATTGCCAGGGCAGAAGAAATGTCTTTAAAGGAGACATCGTGACATTGTGACAGCACAGGTCATCACTGCCACTTAATGCTGGTAGAGTCATAAAAAGCCTCCTTTGCTTGTTGCACTTTTCATTTGTAATGAGAAAGTTCAGCTTTGAAAATGGCCTAATTTATTTACAGCTAGGACCTTTTACGTAAAGTCTTAACTTCAGAAATATCAGATCTGTCTCGACAAAGTCAAACCTTCAATCAAGTTTTCCTCTTTGTGTTGCTTTAACCCAGTAGGTACAGTAGAGTCCACCCATTCTTTAATGATGATAACCTGCAAAAGCTACTGTAACAGTGTCAAATAGGTTAGGTGTATTTTTTCTTTACACTGACATTTTGGGGAATGTTTAGGACTAAATTGGACCTAAAAAAAATCTGAGGGATGTAGGCTATTAATTATTAATCTACAGTAGATTTATTTTATCAATAGAACAGCAATTAATTGATTAGCAGCCAGTGAAAAAAACAACAACAAAAAAACTACATTTTCTCATTCATCAAGAGAATCTGTCCAGTAACTGAAGAGCATAAATAAAAAATTTTAATGATATCCTGCATTAAAAAAAAAAGAAAAATTGTACTTTGTCCTATTTAAACAATTCGTTTTGCCAGCAGTATTTTATGGTTACTCTATTAACAAAAACTATTTTCTTACACATTTTAAACTGGACATACTTAAAAAAAAAAACGAACAAAACATGTGAAACATGTATAATGTACAGAAATATTAAACTCTGACATGCTGTCAAACTTTCCTACTTGTGTCGTGTTAATGACACAAGTAGGACACAAGCATTCGGCCGCATTACTACAAGACATATCCAAACTAAATAAGATATTTAATGAGTCTCAATTTTCACATCATTGTAAATAAGTATTAGCTTATAGTCTAATGATGATAGTGTTAATGATTTTAGTGAAAATGTGCTCAAACACTTCTTTCTCATGGTAATCAGGTTATAGTCTGAAGATCTTAGTTTTAGTTTTATTCCCATACTGCTGTTAATTAACATTAAGTCAGATTTTAATTAGCAAGAATTCTGCTTAATGAAAATAATTTGATCCACAAAATTAAGACGTTTTCTTGACATTAAATTTTTTTTTAGCAACATAAGCAGTGAGATATGCACCTGACAATAGTAATCAAAATAGTAACTGATTTAATTTATTTCAACAAGGCAACAAAAAGATTCAGAACTGAAAATCTGGGCCTAAATTTCAACATTTAAACAACTATATTCATATTAATGCGATTGCAGTCACAAAAAAGTAAACAAATAAGACAAAACAAAATTCAATTCAATCCAGTTTATTTATTTATGATTATTTATAGCGCCAATTTACAATACACATGTCATCTCAAGGCACTTTAAAATTTAACCAGATCATGCAGTCAAACTGATTCAAAGTTTTCTATTGCAGGGAAACCAGTTGATTGCTTCGACTCATTGACTCGAAGGCAGTCCCTCACACCAAGCATGCTTGTAGCCACAGTGGAGAGGACAAACTCCCTTTCAACAAAAATAAACCTCCAGCAGAACCATACTTAGTGTGAGCGGCTATCGGCCGACTGGGGTTCAAGGAGACAGAGGCAGAGATACAGAAAGAAGCAGAGATACAAAAGGCAATTGTAAACCAGCACCAGGTGGCCTCATCTAGGAAACAAACAGCCAGGCAGACGAGCTCTGAGCTAGCTCCCATGTCAGAAGATGAAGAGAGCACATCCAGCCAGTCAGTCAGAGAAACATGCTACACTGAAAAACAGGCAGATCTCCAACATCTATAAACAAAGGTATTGTAGCAGCAGCACAGCTGAAATCTGTCTCCAGGTTTGTGTCACAGCCAAACAGGAACAGACCAGATGAAGTTACTATGAGAAAAAGCAGAGAGAGCATAATGTTAGAGATTGAATTAACAAATTCTGCAGAATAGGAGAATAGAGATAGAATGAAGCAGAATGATGNACATTTTCTCATTCATCAAGAGAATCTGTCCAGTAACTGAAGAGCATAAATAAAAAATTTTAATGATATCCTGCATTAAAAAAAAAAGAAAAATTGTACTTTGTCCTATTTAAACAATTCGTTTTGCCAGCAGTATTTTATGGTTACTCTATTAACAAAAACTATTTTCTTACACATTTTAAACTGGACATACTTAAAAAAAAAAACGAACAAAACATGTGAAACATGTATAATGTACAGAAATATTAAACTCTGACATGCTGTCAAACTTTCCTACTTGTGTCGTGTTAATGACACAAGTAGGACACAAGCATTCGGCCGCATTACTACAAGACATATCCAAACTAAATAAGATATTTAATGAGTCTCAATTTTCACATCATTGTAAATAAGTATTAGCTTATAGTCTAATGATGATAGTGTTAATGATTTTAGTGAAAATGTGCTCAAACACTTCTTTCTCATGGTAATCAGGTTATAGTCTGAAGATCTTAGTTTTAGTTTTATTCCCATACTGCTGTTAATTAACATTAAGTCAGATTTTAATTAGCAAGAATTCTGCTTAATGAAAATAATTTGATCCACAAAATTAAGACGTTTTCTTGACATTAAATTTTTTTTTAGCAACATAAGCAGTGAGATATGCACCTGACAATAGTAATCAAAATAATAACTGATTTAATTTATTTCAACAAGGCAACAAAAAGATTCAGAACTGAAAATCTGGGCCTAAATTTAAACAAACAAACAAATACATACAAATGAAAGCGAAGGCACAAAAAAAAAAACAAAAAAAAAAAAAAAAAAAAAAATCAAATCAAGCCAATTTATTTATGATTATTTATAGCGCCAATTCACAATACACATGTCATCTCAAGGCACTTCAAAATTTAACCAGATCATACAGTCAAACTGATTCAAAGTATTCTATTGCAGGGAAACCAGTTGATTGCTTCGACTAATTGACTCGAAGGCAATCCCTCACACCAAGCATGCTTGTAGCGACAGTGGAGAGGACAAACTCCCTTTCAACAAAAATAAACCTCCAGCAGAACCATACTTAGTGTGAGCGGCTATCGGCCGACTGGGGTTCAAGGAGACAGAGGCAGAGATACAGAAAGAAGCAGAGATACAAAAGGCAATTGTAAACCAGCACCAGGTGGCCTCATCTAGGAAACAAACAGCCAGGCCAGAAAATTGGTCACGTTCATGTTTTGTTGGAGACGAAAGGGTCATTTTGATTAATAAAGACAGGGGATGCTGTGCCCCCCTGCCCCGTCCATATTTAATAGCATCATGCTTTAAGGCACAATGATGGCCCATTCTCTCTGTCACTTACTGTGCCACCTTGTGCTGGATTCAGTAAAGAAGGCTCATAGTTGGAACTTTGTTGGCTCTAAACCTGGTCCCGACTAGTTTACTGGGTCTTTAACCATAGTAACCAAGTGAGACTCAGAGTGTGCCAGCTCTTTATGAAACCCAAATGACAACAAAATAGGGCTGACTTGGGAAACATCACAGGAGTACTGACAGCTTCACGTATTGATCAGTCTATACAGTGACTGAGGAAAAAAAATGTTTGTGGCCTTCTGCTCTACAGAAATTATTATTTATTTTTTATTGAATATGCACAAAGATACTGTACATTCAGTGAATTAAAAATCAATACATATATCCAATAACGATCCTTTAAATTAGGAAGTAGATCATCTTACTCCATACAACCCATTTTCTGACATGCTTCTCCCTGCTGGGGTCAACGGGGGTGCTGATTGCCTATTTCCAGTTGTCTATGGGCAAGAGGCGGGTTACACTCTGAACAGGTTGCGAGTCGCAGGGCAACACAGACACAAACATGAAAAAAAAACATTTACGCACACACTCACACCTAAGGAGAATTTAGAGAAACCAATTAAAAGTCATGTTTTTGGACTGTAGGAGGAAGCCGGAGTACCCCATACAATATGGAACTGAATGATGAAGCAGAGAAATATCAGAAAAAACTTTGATCTTCAGCTAATAATTTTATGCAGAAAGATACAGAAAAAAACATTTTATTCTTACTGTGGAAATTTTTAATATTTGGCTAAACATTTGAGGTTTTCTTCATCCATCTAATTAATACTATATAGCAAAATTATATTATTTTGCAAAATATATATTAAAAAAAATAAAATTAATAAATTATTTCAAAAGTTTACTTCATGTTACCTATGTTCTTTCTGTCTCTTCTCCTTTCTCACATTTTCCCAGTGACAGACATTAAACATTATATCCAAATCGATCTTGGAGATGAGAGCGCAGTCTGCATCTGCTGTGAGGGACAAATACACCGAGGCGGCTGATTGTTCGAGGAGGCAGCGAAAATTATGCTGTCATGGTAGAAAATGCTGAGAGATTAATATGGCTGCATTTTGCTGCCATCATTTCACTTTCATTCTTGAGTAGCAAGCGCTTGGGAAGGGTGGGGGAAAAATACAAAATAAATAAACCCCTGCTTCAACGCTCAACCTGAGATGTGAGTGTGACATTATGTTGAAAATTCAATGTATGGGTTTTGTTCAGGCAGATGCAGACATATCACAGTGAGCCATTACTGTCTTTAGTAGATTGGCTTAGCTCTATGCTGAGGTGTAATTGTGCAGCTGTTTGGCATTAGTCCTCCCTTACAAATTGGTTTAGGCAAGTGTGCCTTCCAAATGTGGCAGTGAGGACATTTCATACTGAATCTCCTATGGTCTCTATGGTTTGCTTCTAAAATTTGGTTACATCTGTTGCATCAACTTGCCTTTTTTAGTGTATTGGGCTTGGCAGGAAAAAGATATGCAACATTCTGTAATTTTTCAAAAAAAGGTCAGAATTATGTGAACCCCAAACTGCATGCTATTTCACTGAATTTTGTAATTGCCTTTCCCTGCAAATTTCTACTGAGATGTAGTTATAGATCATGGTATTTCCTTAGAGACCTTTTATCTTTATGGCTTAATGCAGAGTTGCTTAAATCTGGTCCTCAGGGCCCACTGTCCTTAATGTTTTAGATGTGTCTCTACTCAAGCGCATCTGATTTGAATGATTGCATGACCTCCTAAGTGCCCATCAAATGCTGCAAAACCCTGTTGATCACCTTTTTATTCAGGTCAGGTGTATGCATTGGGCCCTGAGGACCAGGGTTAACAAACCCTGACTTAGCGCATTAGCATAAAAGTTTGTTTCAGCAATTTCTTGCCAACCCTGGGTAACATGGTAGAGAGTGAGAAAAGTTTCTAACTTGAACCTATTTTTTTACCTATATGTTGTCATATTATCCTTTTATTTGTTGTCACACAATTTTATACCTGGGTTCTTCATCTTTTGTTTTAGTCAATTTATTCTGGGGGTTATACACCATCACCCAATTTATAATATTGGGAATTTATAATGTGTTTAGTTTTTTCTTAAACAGGCTGTACAGAAACTGAAATGTACTGCTCCAGGCTTTGTGACGTATAACGTACTGTATATTTTTGACAAATGATAACGATTATTTTTAATATAATTGTTATATCATTAAATCTTAAATATATCTAAATATTTTTATTTATAAGATTTTGTATTTAGTCCTACATGCACTGTGTAATAGCTACAGGGATTTACTGACAGATTTGTTATATATTTTACATAAGTATGTTATATAAGTATTTTATATTAGTATGTTAAGCACATTGTAGTCTTTATGTTTGTGTTGCCCTAGAAATTGTATTTATAAAAAAAAAAAAAAAAAAAAAAAAAAGAAATTGTTATTTATAATTACATAGGAGGGGGTCTCTGTGCTCACTCATCTAATACAAGTATCCCCAAAATCGGTCCTCGAGGGCCGCTGTCCTGCAGGATTTAGAGATTTCTCTGCCTTAGCACAGCTCATTCTGATGATTGCAGTTCAGCAAATATGGAGGACCAACTCTGCCATATTTAAAAATAAATACAGAAATAAATAAATGCTCAATAAATATATAAGCCACAAAATAAATATTGACCTTATTTATTTTTTTGTCCTTTATTTTTTTTATATATTTCTGCCTTCCCTTTTTACATTTCCCTCTGCCCTTTTTTACATTTCTGCCTGCCCTTTTTACATTTCTACCTTCCATTTTTACATTTCTGCTTGTTGTATTTACATTTCTGTATGCATTTCTGTGTCATTATGCAAATGAGGAGGTGGTGTGTCCTAGAGAGTCAACTTCTGCCCGGGCAGCCCGGCAGCCAGGTCTAACGGCAGCCCGTCTGCAGCGGCCCTCTCTCGGCATAGCCGTGTGTGAAGCGTGTTGGTTAGCATTTTACTACATCGGTCAAATCTACAGGAGGAGAGTCTGATGTCGAGTCTGAAGTCATTAGAATGCGAGTAGGGACTCTGCCAAACTTTGCCAAATACAACAAAAAATCGCCATCATAGCCAGCGGTCCTTCACACTCGGCTATGCCGAGAGAGGGCCGCTGCAGACGGGCTGCCGTTAGACCTGGCTGCCATGAGGTTCGGAGCTCCGCTGGTTGCCGCGGTCCTCTCAATTTCGGAACATTTTCTTTTAAAATACGCTTTGAATTTGTGAATGGGCCATATGGTGATGCTTAAAAGTATAATTTTCTCGCCTCAAATAATCTTAAAACTTACTTTTATTGAACAACAGCAACAGAACAGAGAACTTAGATTACACTTAGGACTCTGAGCTCTGTGAGTTAAGAAGATGGACCGCCAACCAATGAGCAGAAGTTGACTCTCTAGGACACACCTTCTCCTCATTTGCATAATGAGACAGAAATGCATACAGAAATGTACATACGACAGGCAGAAATGTAAAAAGGGCAGGAAGAAATGTAAAAAGGGCAGACAGAAATAAACAGCGGCGAAGAAATAAGGTAAAAAAATACAAAGGAAGAATAAAACAGACAAAAATATTATAACATGCACATAAATAAATACTTAAAAATATAAGTAATTAAAACGTAAAGTTGAAGATTATAAAGGACAAAAAAATAACTAAGGTAAATATTACAAAGGCGAATAAATAAAGAAGCTAATTAAAAGAGTTATATACATTTATGTGTCACTGTATAATTTAATTTCTACTTACATTTATTTGTTTATTGTATTTTTGTTGGCAATTAATTGTATGCTTATATATTTATTGAGCATTTATTTATTTCTGTATTTATTTTTAAATATGGCAGAGTTGGTCCTCCATACAGCAAAAGCCTGTTAATCAACTATCAATGTAAATCAGCTGTGCTGTAGCAGGGAGCAGGACAGTGGCCCTCAAAGACTGACTTTGGGGATGCCTAATCTTAAAGGCTTCTGGTTGAGGTCAGGGCTTTGTTCAGACCATTGATGCTCATTCAAACAAAGTATCTCATCAATCTCATCCCATGAGGTGACAGTGGCGTTGGTTGAAGGAGTTTGCCCTACAAGCCCCAGATCTGGCTTTCAGTATCGTTGTGTCCTTGGGCAAGACACTTTACCCGCATTGTCTACTGATAGAAGCGTGGCTGCTGTACACTGGCGCCATGAGTCCATTCAATCCACTGTCATTGAGCCACAGGGAAGCTGTTGCTACAATATAGCTAGCCACCATCAGTGTGTGTGAATGGGTGCATGATGGAATGTACCATAAAGCTCTTGACCAAAGTGCTTTACACTAGACTTGACAGTCAAGTCGTCTGACTTGAAAAAGTGCTATATATATATACAGGCCATTTACCATTTATCCATGTTTTATGTACTGCACATTTTCCAAACTGTATCCTGAAAGGTCGGAGCATGGATTCTGTCAAAATTTCTTAGTATGGTGAAACAGCGAGAGCTCCTCAAACTTGAAGGGACCAAGCCCAGAATGTGAAAAACAAACCACACAGCATAACCCCTTCTTTCACCAAAAATTACACCTTGCACAATATGTTAAGACAAGTACCGTTCTTTTGCTCCCAAACCAGATTGATCCATCAGATAACTATAGGGAACAGTGCAATTTGTTTTCTTCAAAGAACACACCTCTACTGCTCTAAAGTCCAGCGCTGTCTTGCTTTTATATCAAGGGTACTCAAACATTCCCATGCTGCGATCCACCCAAACAGCATTTAAGGCTGTGGATGGTTAAAGAGGACACAAAAGAGCTCACAGTGGTCCAGTGAAAAGGTAAGTGTCATAGGATAGAGCTGACCACTCACAGTTTGCTGTAAAAGAATTATATCACAATGTTGGAATTATAGCGTACAAGCCATAATATTTGTCTCAGAGTCAAAGAAAACCAGGAAGAAGCTGTCATGTCTTGCTTTGTACAGTATGAAGCAGTTTAAATACTCTTTATAATGAGTGCCCTGCACACACAGCATGAAATAAACACAATTTGAAACAATAAAAATATACAGTTTAAATAATTTTTATCTTTGAACTTATATTTAAGTCATTTAAAAATCTATATTTAAGTGTTTTTGAACAATCAATTTGAGCACCTGGATGTGAAGTTTCTTAGTAGATGTTCTGCCTCCCATTCAAGATACTTTTTCAGTTCTAACTGGTGGTGGGGAGCACTGAGATTAATATACTGGTGATATGTTTTCAAGAAAATACCCAGTTGCCCAAACTAAACTTTTAAAGCTTGAGCATGAGCGGGATGACAGAGAATCTCCATCGATATATATTTAATTATGTCATGGGAAATGTTGTTAGGCTCAGAACAGGTGGACCCAGTATTCAAGGCACACAAGCAGTTAAGGTTTAACAGCTTATAAGAGCAGAAACAGAGCAGGTGGCATCAGCGTCTACAGAGGGAGCCTCTGCAGGAGAAGAAAACAGGTTAGTGACTTTGTTTAGCTGAAAGTGCTTGGACACAAATGTGTGGGTCACTAACCTGGTCTTAATGTCCAGTTCTGCTCCAGGAGTAGAGGTAGATCCTGGCTGGTGGGCTGCCAACCCAGTGTGGCGGCTGCTGTTCTGAGTCCCAGATGCAGGGGAAGCAGAGCTCCGAGGAAAAGACAGTTAGTCAGAACCGTTAAAGTTAAATGCAAGCAGGAAAAGCCTTAAAGCAAAGCCAAAGACTAGGTCGGGGACATTGTTTAGTTTTAGTTTTATGAGGATCCCCATTAGCTGCCAAATAAATGGCCACTAATCTTCCTGGGGTCCTCACATAAGGAAATTACATTACATTATGAACAAACCATTAAAAAAACTGCACAAGTTGCATATTAGATTGGATTTTAGATAGTTTGTTCTGGTTCGAGGGAGTTTAATGTCTCCACCTAGTGCCCGCCTTGTTAAATAATCATGACTTTTTTCAAGAAGGACTAAATGTTCAGCAAAAAATGAAGGCTGTTTTTTAAAGAAAACATTCCATATAAATAGGAGAAGTCTTAATTTAAGTTTATAGGTAACTGTTAACCATGAAAGCCGTCTATGCATTGAAGCCACATTTGTTCTTTGTGAGCACTAAAGGACCACTCTGGCCGCCCTGTTTTGTGCCAGCTGAAGCTTGTGAAGCTCACTCTGTGAAGCAGATGACCATATCACCGGGCAATACTCCAGATAACTCAGGACAAGAGACTGTAAAACCTGTTTAGCAATAGCAGCGGGTATGAATGAAACACATTTCTTCACCATCGTAATGCCTTTACTCATTTTAGCCACAATACCATCTACAGTATATGAGCAGCCCAAGACAGGTGTGAGTCTATGATGACTCCCAATAATTTAGTTTGCTTTACTTGCTTCAGTTGCAGCCCGTTGACTAACAAACATAATGAGGTTTAATTTTTTAACTTATGATTACTTCCAAAAGTGATAGATGTTGTTTTTTCTATATTTAATTCCAATTTATTTTCTTTAACCCACCTGCTCACTTTTTCTAAATCATAATTAAGTAAGTTTGACACATGGTCAGATGTTTGTGCTGCACAATACAATGTGGAGTCATCTGCATACATAACTATAGTTGTATTCTCCAGTATGTTGATTGTCCAGGCAGAAGAACAGAGAGCCAGTGAGGTGCCAAAGGATTATCCAGGATGGAGGGCAGGCAGGCTTGGTAGTCAGTAAACTAATCTGGTCAATACACAACCAGGTCATGTAGTCAGGCCATCAGCATTAGACGGGAACAGGCAGGCTCAGAAGTCGAGAGGCAGACAGGTCAGAATCAGGACGTCAAAACTAAGAATGCTGGAATAAGTCTTGCCAATAGCTGGAAATAATCTGGCATTGATGACTGGTCGGAAGGCACGTTATATAGTGACTAATGCAGGTGGATCAGTTGAGCGAGTAATGAGAACTGGGCAGAGTTATGCAGGGGTGTGAAATGATCAGACCAGGCATCAGTGCTGAGATCATTACAAATGTACTAATTTGATTCTACAGTTGATAATTTATTAGCAGGTTCAATAATTTAATGGCACATATTTACAAAATTTATGAATTGTACTCTTATCAATAATATGTGTATTGCTGAATTTATTTATTTTAACAGAAAAGTATTAATTCAATGATAAATGTACATGTATTTATTTCAAGATATATTTATGCTTTTAATTTTGTCCCCTGTAACCCTCCATATTAGACACAATTAGAAAGCTAGACTGTGAGAATGAAAAAAAAATACAACTTTTGTTTTATTTCAATGATAAAAGAGTAATTACGTTTCATGCATTTTGTTTTCATTTAGACTCTTTTAAGGACTCCCTAGCACCCCTTCTCTATATCTATCTTCTGTATGTCTGTCAATTCACTGCATGATTAGCTGTGTTTCTCTCCTTGATGAAATGAAGCCACTGAAAAGCCCATTAGAGCATGCCTGTGAATTAACGTCATTCAAGGTGTTAACATTTGCCCACCTTGCTATCATCATTCCTGTCTCTATTCCATGAAAATGGTGGATTTCAACCAAGGGACTCACCCGCAGGCGGTCAGTAAATGCTGCTGCTTTTCTAACTTTTTTGCGACCGACAAACAATCGTAAACTAGCCATGACAAACTGCTAATGTTGCTAATGCTACATCAACATGAAAGCAAAAATTCTTATGTGTGTCAGGTTGGGTAGACGTTTTAATAGGACTCAAATGCAGAGACTAACGTTGAAGTGTTTTCTTTGAAGATTTAATAACAAAAGGTACCAGAAGCAAAAATCCGTAGACATAAATCTATGAAATCCAAAAATACTGAAAACCAGAAAACTCACATGAAGGGTAAGAAATTATGACAAACCAGTCAACAGTGACTGTGCAGGAGTGCATATGTGGGGAACAAAGAGCAGGCTAATCAACAGATTGGGAGCAGGTGTGAACAGTTTAGAATGGAGCTAGGGAAAAGAAGACTGACACAAGAGGGCGAACAATGAATACCTAAGAACTCGAATACAATAAAACATAACTAGAATAACACAAAATTTAAATAAAACCAATGAAAACTCAAAGAGAAAACTTAAACACAACAAAAACCATGACAATGTGTACCATTGAGTGAAAAAAGAGGGTATGGAAAAGGAGAATTTGCTTTTTATTATTTTTTCCCTGAAATTATTAAACATCTACTTAAAGACTATTTTAAAAGCCATGTATTCAAAATACAGTTATCACTCCTTTAGATTTTAAACACTGAGATGATTGTTGCTTTTTTCCATGCAATGAGAAATGTACATATTGTTAAGGAAAGATTAAGATGTTTAATTGCTTTGGCAAGAACAGATTTACACTTTTTGACAGTCAGTTAACGTCTCATCATGTTTGGTGTTTTGAAGTTTATTTATTGCTTCTTAATGTCCTTAATGTTAAAGCAATTTGTTGAACTGGTTCTTAGTGAATTATTGAAAGAATTGATATGCTGGGAATGTTTTGATAATTATTAAACTGATTGTACGACATACGTATTGAATTCTTTAGCCACAGTGTCACTATCAGTTATAGTATTGTCATTTATGTTAAGTTCTGTAATCTCTTTGTGTTTATTTGATTTGCTAGTCAGATTTTTTAAATTCATCCAAAGTTAATAATTGTTGGCTCTAACGCTGTCGATTATTTGACATTCAGTTTTTGCTTTTCACAGCTAAAGTATAACTTTATTTCTTAAACTTTTGTAAAACAGGAGATGAATATCAAATTTAGAGCTAAGTGGTGCTTTCAGAGCTAAAGCTACTTAGTGCATTTCCTTCCTATTGAGATTTTATGCTGCTGATTTGGTCAGTTTCCAAAGAAAATGACTATTAGGGAAACTCATACTTGATAGAGAGGCCAATTTTAGTGTATAAGTGGAGCGATGTGAATTGTAAATTTGAGATTTCCCTTTCAAAGTAGCTTTGAGCTTTAAGGAATTGCAAAACACTACAATGAAAGTTTCATTTCAACCCACTGATGGTAATCCCTTTCTCATCACTTGGTCTTTTGAACGTATTTGATGCAGTTAAAAGAGGAACAATCGATAATGAAGAGAATCTGGACATATTAGAGCCTCCATCTGGGATTTGAATGCTCTCTTCCCCCATAAATCTATAACATCAAGGATAAAAAAGTGACAGATATAGAGAACCCCGCCCTCTCAACGCACTAGACGAACCAAAAATAATACAGCACTCTAATCGTTTAACCTTATGTAGCCATCCATTACTCCTCTATCAGTGTCATTCAAACATGTTATCTTCTTGTAGAACTGTGTCAGTATAATGGCTTAAATTGACCTAAATCTCCCTCAACTCAAATGCCATTATGCAGATACACTCACAGATATAATACTAAAGACATCTTCAACTCCCCTCTGTGGCTTTATGTTTTGTTGAAGCTGATAGTCTACGCTATTCCTTCACCTGTTTTGCACTTCTATTAATTTGATAATTAAATCTTTTTACACACTTGCTTGTGCAACACTGGGCAGCCATATGAATACTGTAATAACTGGGCAAAGTTTTAGCTTTGAAGGTCATGCTCATAGCACTAACTTCTGTTGGCCTCTTAAATATTTTATAGCGTCAAAATGAAAAATAGGCCCCCCAATTTAAACATCCCCAAAAGCTATTTGGAAAGCCTCTCAGCACTGATGTTTACAATAAACAAGACTCAGTAACCATATTTTATCCTCCATAATGGCAAGACAAGAGTTTGTGTGTAGTCAGTGCAGATCCTGTTATAAAAGCAAAATTGATGGGAATATTTCGGAGAAAGTACCTACATGAAATACCTTTATAAATATTATAGGCCAATGGTTTTTAATGTATGGGATGATGCTTGACAAGGTGTCCTTTATTAAAGATTATTGGAAAAATATGAGGATGTGAAGGTTGATTCTACAATGTTCTTTTAGAGCTAAAATGAACACCTCAAAGGGCATTATCCCACTTAAACCATGGTTACTAACAAGATAAATAAATATCAACTTATGTTTACATATAAAGTGACTGAGTTAACTATTTAATATGTCTTATTGTGACTTGTTGCCAAGGTAACTGTCTCTCATCATATAAACTGCACCTTGGTTTATCGCAGCTGTTATTTTCCAGGCTTGGGGTTCTAAACTAGCGTTTGGCTAAATAACAATCAGACTATTTTACTAGATTGTTTTATAGGTGTCTTGTAATACTTTTTAATGTACACCCTGCAGCCAAGCAGAATCAAATATTCACTCAGATCATCTATAATAGGTGTTTAATGTCATATTTAATAATACAGTCTTGATCACCATCTTGATACCAGGAAAGAGGGCACAGCATGCACTTTTGTGCTGGTTGGTCATCATGACAAGTGATGGTATAGAAAAATAATTTAAAAAAGGCTTTTGATCTTAAAATAACCAACTTGTCCCATATTTATTAACCCTGGTGTTAAGGCAGAAATGTCTAAAATGTCCTAGACACCTGCCCTCAAGTACGAGTTTGACACCCGTGATCTAGGCCATGTCACCTACCTAGAAACATGTTTGCCTATACTATGTAAAGGAGCACAACACATTTGACATTTAGAAGATGAAAAAAAGATTTATCCTGTTTTAAAAAAGAAAAACAGTCCATCTTGCTGTTCCTTGCATGACAATGAGCTACCCCTGGAGAAGGTTTTTATAGCTAAGGAGGACACTACAAATTACCGGGGACTTATCTCAGCAATTCAAGTTTCAGGTGTCAAACCATAGCTGGTTTTGTGAAGATGTTTGTTATTCCATAAGCCATAAAATTAATTTTGGACATTGAGGACCAATGTCAAGGCCTGTTAACTTTAAACATTGATGAAGGAAGATGGAGTTTGCTCTGCTGCACCCTTCTCTCTAACTGCTGCCAATCCCACTTTTACAAGACCAGCATAAGACACTTCCAGATTGTCATGGTTTTGGTTCTGTTTAAATTTTCTCTTTGAGTTTTCATCGGTTTTATTTCCATTTTGTGTTATTCTTGCAGTTTTTGATTGTATTTGAGTTCTTATGTACTTCTTGTTGACCCTCTATTTTCCTGTTGTGACAGTCTCCTTCCCCTTGCTCCCTTCTTGATTCTCCTTTCCACACCTGCTCCCAATCTGCTGCTAATCTGCTGAGTAGCCTAGTCTTTTTTCAGTCTTCCATTTATACTCCTCCTCTTCTGTTGCTGGTTCCTCATCGTTTCTTTGCTCCTAATGTGCGTTTTTCCTGACCTCTCCTCGTTTTCTGTATTTTGTTATATTTGGATATTTTCATCAGTTGCCACATTTTTTATACTAAATCTGCAAGAAAACCACCTCAACTTCTGTCTCTGCATTTGAGTCCTCTTCAAACTTCCACTCAACCTGACACAAGCAATCATGGCCCTCACCATGCTTGGAGACCAAACAGATGCTTATTTTATGTCTCAACCTCAAAACAGATTCAGTTATTTGGCCATAATATCTAGGGTTATGTCCCGAAAGTCAAGTAGAGCCTTTTCATCCAGCATGGTGGGGGTAGCTGAGGATCTGTTTTTTTTTCAGATTTGCCCTGCGTGGATGGGGAAAAAAATGAAAGTAGTAGAAGTATGACTTCTTTACTGTCATCCTAAATCAACAGAAAATTTGTTGAAAGTAGGACATTATTTAAAACTTCAAATCAATCAGCCAAATGAGATAGATGATAAGGATTTAACTTCTGAGCAGCACTGTAAAGATGGATCTAAAAATGAATAGATTCTTTAATTAATAAGTCAATGATTTTACTCCTTCAGTCATGGTCCTTACATAAGTAGAGACTCAAATTAAATACCGCAATGCAGACATCTAATTACACACATGACAGTCATTATTAAAAACAACTACACCACCTTTTTCAGTTCCCTCTGCTTTAAATGACCAGTTTGATTTAATAAGCAGTAAGCAATGAATAAACAGATAATTAACAACTAGGTAACTCTGGATGACCCTGCCAACCCCCAGGAGTGCACTGAGACTAAGATTACATTAACATTGATCTAAATGAATACTCCCTGCTCTTAGTGTGCCAGACTTGGCTTGCTAAGCTTTTTTTCCCTACCATCTGATCTGCCACAGAGAGAAGGCTCAATATCAAATGTTAATTATTCCACAGGCTCAGACTCAGGTTTGATTAATCAGCAGTCCGGGGACATAGGGATGCTGTTGCTTGAGTGGCAAATGCCAATATTCACCGTGTTTGTAAAAGCAAAAGGCCGGCGCGACTGTGGATCTACGGGCCGATGCGGAAGAACTGATTCATCATCCTGTCAACCAATGTCCAGAGGGTAAACTGCAGCATTTTCTGATGGGAGGCAGCAATACAACGGTTAGGAGGGTCAACAAGCTTACACCTCTCTGATGAATGCGTAAGCATTCTAACAACTGCCACTTCCAGCTTTTTAATTACAACAGATAAGTAGAGGTGAGGGAGCTGCATTGTTACCACCATTCAAACTGCTGATGTGAATAATGTTTCTCCATAAGTAGTCAGAGGTTTATCACTCTGTAACTGTCCATTTCTTTGTCAAGTTTTTGCCAAGGCAGACTGTTAAGGGGTTAATTTTTGTAAAACAAAAATAAATAAACTGTTACAAAACATAAATGCCTTCATATAATACTATATAATAATCTATTACTTTTGTTTAAATAATAAGTGAGTAAAGGTTCCCCGAGTTTTTAATCTTTAAAAGGATTGTGTACATGTTCAAAATTTTTGACTGAATGTAACAAAAAATGGCCACATTATAGAGAGACATAAATTATAACCCTCTTTCCTCAAAACAAATGCGCTTAGTTCTATTCCAGCTTCCCACACTCCCCTTGCATAGCATTTACAGAGAGCTTTTAACAGATTGCATTATTTAAAAAGCCAACCCACAACACACAAAAGCAATTTGAGAGAATAACAATTGTAAAATATAGCTTTCAGTCATGAGCATGCAAATGGTTTGTATGCCTTTCTTTCCTCTAGCTGCTTATGTCCTCTTGTCAGACATGGCAGCCACCAACCCCCCTCCCTCTGATGGCCACCCCCGCCCGGTTATAGAGAGCATCACAAGTGTTACTGCTGCACTACAATGCAATTGATTTTCCATCAGGTACACTTCATTTTAATATTTCCACCCAATTCATACCTAGTTTGAGTCCTCTCTGAAATTAGGGACTCTTTCTTATTGTGGGTTCACAGAGAAAAGATGGAGATACAGTGCTTACCGTACCTATTTACACCACTGGTAAAAATCTCATTGTGTTTTCCACGTATATCTATGAAGCCAGGAAAAATTTTTTTATAGGATGCTTAAAAGAAATAAAAGAAAAATAACAGAGGGACAATTCCTACTTGGCTGTTAATACTTTGTCAAACCCTCCAATTGCTTGCAGGATAACTCTAACAGTACTGTATACTTTTTTTTCTTTCCTATCTCTTTTCAACGTCCAGCAGGGATTTTACTAAAAATATATTTTTTTAAAGTAGGGATGAGACTTATTTTTTTCCACTTCATTTTTTCTTCATTTTTTATTTTCAGTTTTAGAATAAACCAATAAAAGATGGCTTTGTTGTAAAGCCTTTACATTTCTTAATGAGGGTGCTAAAAAATTGGGCACCCTCATGGCATTTTTATATTCAAGTTTCTGTAAATAGGAAATGGAGCTTACTACAAGAGATAGCCAAATAAAAAAATAAATAAATAAAAAAACACTTTTATGTGGTCTAATCCATTCAGGAGGTTTAAAAAAGAAGTGGGACTCTGAAAATAATTAAAATGCTGAAGTGGTGTAACCTTCAGAGATTCCATGTGTAAGCATGACTTGCTTTGGGTCTATGAGAAAATGGAAAATTGAATCAGGTTGCAACACTGACACTGAGAGACAAGTTCAATATATATGATTTATCTACTTAGACAAATGCAATCACTGTCAGCTTATTCCTACGAAAAGGTTTCGGTGTCTCCTCCTTGTGAGCAAATACAATTTGTACTGAATTTGATTTAGTCAAAAACGTTTTTCTCTTCTCCACAGTGGCCCCAGAAAATACCTTTAAGAGGATTCAGTTTTGTTTTTGTATAATGAATAACAAAAACTGTTGCTTATAGCAAGAGAAACATTTAAATGTGTCTTTAAGGACAAAAATATTGGATGATTGGTCAAAATAAGATGTGCAGCATCTACTCATCTCATTAAAGGAAAGTGTTATTTTGCCATGAATTACAGGAAGAACCTTTTTAAAATACTAAACAAGAAAAAGGCTTATGAAGAAAATCATGAAGAGCTTAGAGACATTTCGTTTGGATCTGTAACATTCCGAAACATCAGTTAAGTCATTTATTGTAAATGTATTTTTAAATTATATATCTTTTTTGCATATACATTATGACAGCCTCCACTAATATTTTCAAAAATATTTCAAGTAGCTCAATCTTCCGCTTTTAAATTAAACTTTTCGTGATATAAACTGAAGAAAGTTGGTTAAAATTCAAGCCTGCAATAACTTAAAGGCCTTATTACAACAAAACACACATATTTCGAAAGCTTTCTGTGTTTTTTCTGTAAGTATAACATTTCCACCCTTGTTGCTACTTGGCAAACATCCACCTAGTCAACAGTTGGCTGTGTAGCAATGGAAATTTAGGCCTGTTGGTAAACACCGCACCATAAGAGCTTCCTTTGGTAATGAAAAGGAGAATTATAGTAAAAAAAAACTGCCAGCTTCCAGCATGTTTATCCATTTAACACTGATTTATGGCACAGCTCATAGTTATTACAAAATCCTCACTAAAAACAGTGGCATGCAGCTTTGGCATTAGGAGATCTGGCAGCTAGTTCTTGGTTCTTGTATATTCCCACCATCCTTTAAAGTTGCTGTAATACCTCAGCAGCATTTAGCAGATCACAGAAATTACCTATTGGTTAAATGCTCATTTAAAATGATCTACATCAAATCAACCTGCCCAGGTGCTTTAGATGTAATCAGCCTTTTAAATTGCTGTTAATAGCAGTTTTTAGTCCCATAATATAGCTTCACATTGTGCCTCTTACCTCCTCAAAGACTGTTATCATCAAATGTATCCTAACACAATGATATTTCCCTTTTCGCTTGCAGAATTAATTTATGTATGTAATATCTGAACATAATTTAGTAGTTCTTCATATATAGTATATAAATTGATCCACATGTCACTCATATTAAACAAACCAAAATAAATCAAGTCCTGTCAACTGAGTTGTTTTTAATCATCACTGATAGAAACATCTGGAATTCATTCAAATTAAAGCTTTAAACGGTTTTAAACATGGCAAAAGCAGCTATTATCAACAATAAGCTGCATATTATCAGCCATAAGAAGTCTGCTAGAAGGTAGAGGAGGCAAAGTCTGATGACCTTATAGGAAACTTATAACCGCTAATAACGAACATCTGATGGCTGATCACATCCAAAACAGGTGTGCTGCTAAAGCAAAGTAGGTGTTTACACTGCAGGGTTATATGGGAGGGATTAAGGGTGTGCACTATGATAAAAAAAATGGCATAAATTTGTTTCTTTAATGTAAAGTATTTATTAAGATAATATTATAGCTAAATTATAAAAAATAATCTCTGATAAAAAAATTTACTGATAAACATGTGAGTTACTGATAATCAAGGGTGTTTTCATTGATATCTACTGTAGGTCCGAGTTAGATTGTCTCCTTATAATTAGCTGTAATATTTTCTGATTAAAAATAGAAACATGATTTTTTCATGTTTTTTAAATGGCTTTGGATATTTTTGAATTGATAGCCTAACTGTAATAGTTTTAAAAAAGAGCAGACATTCTCGATTCATTGAAAACAAAAGTAGATAAATAAACAAAAGCAGGACTGTAGTCATCCAAAATACAAACGGTGCACCCAACGGTGCACAACGATGATCAGCGTGAACACAATGCTATTGAAATAAAACACAACAGGTAAAGAATTTTAAATATATATGAAAAATATATGAAATATAATGGGATCAATTTCCAAAGAAAAGGAGATGCAGCAACAGTAAATATTTCTGAAAGTTTTATAACTGGGCAAGGACAGTAAAAGACTCAGTCTCATGAGCTTTTTATGAAGTTTGTCAACGGTATTTTGCTATTTAAAGGGGAGCATTATTAAAAGTGAAACTGTAAAGGGGAATTACTCAAGAAACATGCCTCATAAGCATCATTTTTGTCCAACTTTTGCCTCTGATATCCTCTGATAGCCTTTTCTTTTTGATGCAGTATAGGTTTTGGTGGCCCAGGGCCCAAAAAGTGCTACAGAGGTCCTTTCAGTTTTTTCTCTGGTGACATCTCCTGCACATATTGATCATATCTGCACCTTGCGGTTGCAAATTGCAGATGCCTTTGGGATGTGCAAAAATACAGATGCCTTTGGGATGTGCAAAAATACTGATAAACTAGAAATGAGGGCATTCATTTGTAGCTTTAGTAGAATGCATCTATGAAAAAAGACGGAAAGAAAGAGAAAGAGATCAGTCACAGAATTTAAAGCTGAGGTTGGGCAGCCAAGGTGAGTGTCTAGTAGAACCTGATACCTTCACATTTTCAATGATTTTGTCAAACACTTAATTTTGCATAATTGAAAAAATGGGGATTGGACTTGCTGAAGGTGCTGAAGCTGTGCAGGAACAAAAGTTTAAAAAACAATATTTAGGCTAATTCATGCACATGTAGTTTACTGCTTTTTAAACCTATGTTTTGTCAATTAAATAAAATGTTAATATAAGAGTAAAACTTGGTAAAATAAAAAATATATATTTTCATCCCATACATGCATATAGTGCCATGTCTTTTTTAGGAAGTAATCATATAAAATGTAAGAAACGCAAGAAAAAAAAACATATGTTCAGTAAATTAAATGAAAGTCTCAGCAAATGAAACTAAACTGAGACTGATACAACATAGGCGTAATAACTCACTTATTAAATGAACGTTCCCATTGGTGTATAAACACAGTACTCTGTGTATTGGAATTTTTTGCATTTTTTCCTTATACTCAAAATATTTATTTTGTGTGTTTTTTAGGGTTATGAGTTATATATCTTATGATAAATAATTTTTTAAAGAATGTTTTGTGAGTAGTTTACTTTAAAAAAAGACAGTTCTATTATGCAAAAACAAATAAATAATTGGGTTTGCCTTCAAACTTGCACCTCTAAGCCATATGAACTTATAAAAGGTTATTGAATAACCTTTTATAAGTTGATATGCCTTAGAGGTGCAAGTTTAAAGGCAAATTCAAGTATGCAATTAGCTATGTTTCAAGCATAGCTAATTGCTGATACACAGGAGTCTCTGCATTAATAATTGGCTTTACAACCATATAGGTATATATAGTATTGGCTGCAGACCAAGGAACTTTGTCATAACTAATGAACCTATATCCTCAATAAGTTTTGGGTTGTATCAAAGGCAACCCGAATACGGAGATCTTTACCACCTCCTTTGATTTTATGCAATATTCTGAGACTCTACTATAACCAACGTTGTTGTCTTGGCTCCAAAAAGTATCATCACCTAACAGGATGTTATTCAGTCCTATGTTGGTTTAGTCAGGGCTCAAAGTCTCCCATATTATATAAGAGACTAACACACACAACTGGCATTATGATATTGGGCTACAATACAAAGTCTCATAATCTACTTTTTAATTATAACATTTTAACATTTATAATCCATTTTCATTTCAGTTCAGTTTAACTATATGGTACCAATTTACTATACTATATTATTGCAATACTGTAGCTATTACAGCAAATTAGGTATATTCGTGGGATATCATTTGCTTAAATGTACACAATTATAGGTTGAAGGGTAACAATGGAAACAGATGGATAAGAAGTGAGAATGCAAACTCGTGACCAGGCAAATTGACTTGAATTGACAGTGTACTGTAACTACCGATTTGTTGCAGCATTGATCTTTGTGATTACTTTCCTGTACAACAATAAGCCCGCTTTATCATCATAAGCCTTTTTGTATTTGAATTAACTGGGGCTTATGGGAAGAATCTAAACACAACATCACCGTAACGATGTGATCAATAGTTTTCTTAAATACACTTCTGAGACGTTAAAGAGGAGAAGCAACATGATGCTGGCTTTGCAATGTTCAGCTCCTTTAGCAGCTCTTCTCATTAAATTGCATTTGTGGAGGTGTATTTGTGCATTTCTCAGCTATCCTTCATTACAGTAAACAATGTAGCCACTTTAAATGGCAAGGTTTGGCTGCTAATAACACATTTCTATAGAGATTAATTGCAATTTGAATATATATTGTTTGGGTGATTTCATACGATTACTAAATCAAATGAAAAACATGACTGACAGAAAATAGCTACAAATAGTCATTTAATCACTATAAATACATATTTCAAAGTATTATGTAAGGCATATCATGAATAAACAGAAACTGGGTTTTCTTAAGTCCTTCAAGCTTATTTTGGGCTATTTACTAAGCTACTTCAACTTTTCTTTTTCATCATTGTTTCTGTGGTATAATTTAAGCTAATGGTTATTATTAGCATAAAACAATGTTGTCATGTTAAAATGAATACTTTAGCCTAATTTTACTTTTAACTAACATAACTACTAAGTTATGTTTTAGTGAATTTAACTAGATGTTCTACAGTATATAATTTAGCTTATCTGGCCAATATCAAAACATGAGTCCATCTCCTCCAGTTCAACGAGCAATGGCTTTTCAAGAAAGTCCTCTAATGCCATAAGCAGGGCTTATCTTTCATAAAGCAGGACAGATGGACCCAGTATTCAAGGTGAGACAGCCAGTAGGAAAGTTCAAAATGTTTATTAAACAAAAATGGAGGGAACAGAAGCACACTGCTGTGGAACTGCATCCGCAGCGACTGCAGGTGTGGGGCTCAACCCATCACTGATTCTGTAGAGAGAAACACAGGTAAGTGACAAAAATCATCTGAACAGAAGATGATAATTAGTATGAGTCATTTACCTGGTTTAAAAGTGCAGTCCACTCAGGAACGGACAGATCTGGGTTCCAAGAATCCACCAGAGCGCGAAGGCAGGTTCGGAGTCCCGTGCTTCGATCATCCAGTTCAGACAAAAACGCACCTTGGAGGACAGGTTCAGAGTCCCGTGCGTAGAGTATCCAGGTCAGACAGAAACGCACAGAGAGGCAGAATCAAGCAGGAGTCCAACCGAGGTTTAGGCGAGGCAGATCAGGCAGGGACAGACAGGGCCAGTGGGTGAGAGTGAATGGAATCAGGAAGACTGAATCACTTGGGAAATCCTGAAATGCTCTCACTACAGGTTAAGGAAATAACTTGCCTGAGAACACTGGCTTAAGAATAAACTCCTGACTGAAACAGGGACATGTACCTAGGAAATTAAAAAAATTAACAAAACAGACAGACAGGACACCAATCGGAATCAAACAGGGAACAAACAGAAAGCAAACAAACAATGATCTGGCCATGATAGCTGGAACTGAGGCCAATATAAGGGAAACCTGCAGGTGGATAAGATGAGTAATAATTGGGAGCTAGAGAGAGTTAAGTAGGTGAAAGGCATGATTAATTTAGGTGATCTATCAGGGCAGGTCATGACATTATTCTTTTATTTTTTGAAGTCTCATCAAAAACTCCTAATTATCACAAAGACAGCATTACTTCATACAGATGTTTAACTATTCCTCACACGCATACATGTTAATTGAGCAAATAGAGTATCACAGGGCTCCAGTATATAACCCACATGATTGAATGATTCTTCTATGTGCATGAGTGGTTTGATTTCCACACATGCACAGCCTCCTTCAAACTAGCAGTTGGACCTGTTTCTGCTGGCTCCTGTCAACTTTAAACACTTTGAAGGCCTTTATTAGCTATTATTCAAGAAATCCTGCATCTTGAGTTTGTACTGTTCTTCCAACAAGCAGAGCAACTTCAGGCTAACTTCTTCTCCTCAACAGTTGGAAGTTAGCAGGCAAGTCATCATTAGATATAAGATTGTCTGGATAAATATTGGATTCTGACTGAATGTAGGATTTCCCTTGTTGGTATTGTTTAACAAAAATCATTAATAGGATGTTATGTCCTAAGATGATGAAGTTTTAGCATATTATTGTGACAAACACAGGTTTTCCTATGCCGATCAGGAGTGTTTACCACATAAACTGTATCACTGAGTCTTTTGTGTGCCTCATAGGGCCCAGAAAATTTGGAGTAGTACCTGGTACCGGAAGTAACACCAGGACTTTGTCTCCAACACTGAAGTCACGTTCAACAGTGGAACGATCATAATTTGGTTTCATAATGGTTTGTGCTGTATTTAGCATTTGCTTAGCGAAAGTATTAGCTCTGTTCAATCGCGGAACTGACTTACATAATCAAGCACATTTTGTGCAGGAGAAGACTGCAACAATAGAAACTGGTCATGCAGTGTTTACAGAGGACCACGGGGAGTGTGTCCAAACACAATCAGGGCAGGGCTAAATCCTAGTGATTCCTGTTCCGCGTCGCGTGCTGCGAACAAAACAAATGGGATGCTCGCATCCCAGTCAGTGCCATTATCATAACAATATTTCTTAAGCATAGACTTTAACGTGTGGTGCCATCGTTCTAACGCACACTGTGTCTTAAAATGGTAAGCAGATGTCAAAATATGCCATACATTTAGTATTTCTAGTACCTGTTTAAAAAGACTAGCCTGGAAATTAGACCCTTGGTCTGACTGTACTACACGAGGATAACCTTGCAGATGATGGCTGTAACTGAAGGAAACAAATCAGTTTATGTTAAGCTATCATTCTGAGAGTTTTTTTTTTCCATATATAAAATTATTGATGGTACGTGTATACCCACAGATATTGAATATTGAAAACCATTTCAAAGTACTTTCAGAAAGTGTCATATGTAATATGCACACTCATTTGTTTCATTTTTCTTTTTACATGTTTTTAACTAATTAATCTATCTGTGTTTTAACTGAATTATAATGCTATGTGTTACATTAAAACTAAACAATGTTCCCTCATGTATTAGTCTGATTCAGGTTTTTTAAAAGCACATTTTATTAAAAGGGTGTGAACATTTTAATTTCACGACTTAATTGTAGTACAGTTTCTGTTTTACATCCCATAATAATAAAATATTACAGAACTAACACATATTGAGTATATACAGTATCTCAGCAAGTACTTTTTTGATGAATTGCAAAATGCAAACCAGTGGTAATCAATGAATGAGGAGTTCAGTGACTTACAGTATAGCCTGGAAGACATCACAAAAAAAGATTGCAGAATAGATTGATGATAAGAAGAATCTTATTTCATTTAGTAATGCATGACAAAAGTGTAGTTAAAAATCTGTGTTATTATTCAGACTGTAGCTTGGAAACAGTAGAGCTAATGATTTAACATGAATCATCTACACCCCTTAAAATAAAATTGGTGTTCCTGCTCCTCCAATAAAAAGGTCATAAACACATACAATTGTCAGTGCACAGAATAAACTAATGCACGTGATTGTATCATCTGTTGTCCTTTAGTAATGTGAAAAGCTCATAAGAAAAATCACAAGAAAAGAAAATCTATGCAGAAAAGCAGAGCTTCTGCAAGAAATGCCTTATTACCAAATCAAGCATTAATTCCATATCTAAGCCTTGGAGTAGTGAATTGGAAAATCCAGTAAACACACCATTGAGGATGTGCTCCTTGAAAACAGCATGTACATTCACCACCTGTTCATTCATAAGGGAGTCATAGAATTCTGGCATCAGAGCTTACATTTATTCACAAAGGCCCCATCTCAAAGCAGGTGAGGAAGGCATCCAAGCATTCCAAAAGTGTAACTTATATGTTTTCTTCTTCTGGAAGTTTACATTGCTTTTCCAGTTTGGAGTGAAACACATTTTCAGCCATATTCTATATGTCTGTGCTGCATTTTTCTTATTTACCTCCTTCAGTGCCTCTAATGGAACTCATTTTTATTTTTTTATTTTTTTGTGCTTAATGGGCTGGGGATAGTAAACCCTGCAAAAACGACCTTTTATAAACAACATCGATTTTCTTTACAAACAGTTAGGAAAGCAGTATTTTTAATTAGTGTAAGTTTGTATAACATCTTGTACATTGCACAATACTTTTTAAAATTGAATATTTTGAACTTGGCTGTGGTCCTGAGTGGTGAGACCTGAATTTAATTGTTTTACTGTGTACCTTTTTTGGATGTTGCATGGAAATAATTATGTTGTAATTAAAGTTGTACTGTATATAAATACCAAGTTCTAAAACATCTAATTTATTTTATTTTAAGATATATTTTACTATAAACACTGAAAATGTAAAAACTAGAGACACTGTGGACCTGAGAATTAAACCAGACACACATGTGAGCGCTTAAAAGAGTTAAATCCTCTGGATAAAAGGACGTTCCCAGTGACAGGGACAAGAACTACATGGGAGGGTAAGGCAGGTTAGTGGCTGGGATGTGTTTAAACATTTTAAGAACACTCAGAGAACCACCAACCTTCTAAGGATTCTGATGGAGATGTGAATTCTTTGCTTTGGTTCCTTGGTGGGATCTGACAGCATGAATGCATTTAATGAATAGCATTCACTGAATACATTAATATTTCTTGTGAATGATAAACTGAACTGATTATTTTTGAAGTACTGAAGGTGTCATAGAAACAGGACAGATGGACGCAGTGTTCAAGGCGAGACAGACAGTGGGAAAGTTAAAAATTTTTAAAACAAGACATAAATATGACAGAAGTGTGGAGCTATGGATCTGCAAACTGAAGCAGCTGCAGGGGGGAGGAGGGAGGGGCACCATCCATTCACTGACACTCTGGAGGGAAAAACACAGGTACGTATCCAAGATCATTTGAAAGGAGATGATTAACCGTGTGAGTCACTTACCTGGTTTAACAGTTCAGTCCATCCTCTCCAAGGAAGGCAGGATCCAGCTGATGGACCACCAAATGGAGCTGTGGTGCAGAGCCGCCCAGAGTGTCCCTGACACAGAAACCTCAGTGAGCAGGTAGGAATCCGTTCCAGGTCAGGGATACAGATCAGGCATGAACAGATCTGGAATGCAGTGGTCCGCAGCCCGATCAGGGGTTCTGATTCACACAGGACCAGACAGATCGAGGGTTCCAGGAATCCACAGAGCCTACAGGTAGGTTCAGAGTTCAATGCGTCGAGCAATGAGCTCAGACAGAATTGCACAGATACAGACAGGCAGGCAGGCTCAGTGGTTGGGGGCCAGACACAATACATGGTACCAGGATAACTGCAGAGCTTTAAACTGGTCTCCACGTAGGGGCCAGGCTTAAGGAACTTAAAACTGTACCCCTACCTTGGAGCCAGAACACGATCAGGAGACAAGACAAACACTAAAATCCTCTCAACCCACTGGCCAC
The DNA here is from genome assembly GCF_000732505.1 of Cyprinodon variegatus. Taxonomy (NCBI): domain Eukaryota; kingdom Metazoa; phylum Chordata; class Actinopteri; order Cyprinodontiformes; family Cyprinodontidae; genus Cyprinodon; species Cyprinodon variegatus. The sequence continues at coordinate 677,553 of NW_015150619.1, forward strand.
CAGTGACAGGGACACGACATGAAAAGTAACAAAACAAACATACAACAAACAATGGTCTGGCCCTGAAAGGGGGTTTGAGCCGAATATAATGCAAGACACAGGTGGGTAAGGTAAACGGTAATTAGGAACCGGCAGAGTTAGGCAGGTGAATTAAGTGAATATTTAAGGTCCACTATCAGGGCAGATCATGACAGAAGGTGAACAAGAGCGATGTTCACTATGAGAATAATGAGCGGCACACACAGCTCACGTTTGCGTTCAATTGATAGCAACACTTTTCATTCTATAACATCAGTTTTTACGGTACTTATTTCGGCAAACAACATAACAGAGCAGCATGTCTACTGCTAGTACTAGTCGGCACAATTCAGACTCATCTACTGGTATTTCTGTCGCCAGTTTTGCATATTGCATGGCATATTTTTATGAATTAACAAAGGAGGACTTTGACAAAAATGGAATTATCAACTCATACTTTTTGGAGAAGTGACAAGGGGCTAAGAGCAGGTACTTTTTTTGTTTATTTAAAGGCACACTGTATAACTATTGACCACTATCACCGCTAGACCTGTAACTGCCTATATTTTGCTTTTACTAAAAGCTGAACATAATAACAAGGATATATGACTGTACACTAGAAGCAAGGTGTAGTAATGTGAATTGCACTGTTTTCATTCAGGCATTTTAGAGAGATACACCAGGGGTCCTCAGGGTCAAGTATAAGTAGATACAGAGGCGTGCACAAACATTTTGGGGGGCAGGTGCTCAGGAGGGGGGGGAGGGCACTTTTTAGCGCACGTGTAACACTTAATTATAAAAAAAAATAAACGCATGTTGAATGAAATTTGACTTTTATTTGTAACATTATGAAGCTCTAGCGGAAGTTCAATTGAAGAAACTCTGGCTTACCTCCATCCAATCAGAAGCTGATCCGTCTCCGAAGCGAGCCAATCAGCCTCGAACTACTCCACCATGAAGCCCAATCATCGTCCTGCTTTCACTTTATAAACTCTTCAAATCCTCATCCCAGTCCCGCTATCCTGCAAGCACTATGTCGGATTTCGATTCAGATGACCCTGCCGGGTCCCTGTTCCTCAACCCAGAGGAACGCAACCTTTCCCCTATTCTCCCTGCTCGGAGAAGCTCCCGTCTGGCCGCTCTCGCATCTCCTTCTGTGTTACTCTCCAGAGGCATACTGCCAGGCTCCGACCTTGATTCTGCTCAGATGTCTCAACTAGCCTCCCTTCCACCTCCTCGTGATTTATCTCCATCTCCCTCGCCTTCTGCTCTTCAGTCCGCTCCGATTCCTGGCCGCAAAAGATCATGCAAGTCCTCCGCTCCCCCCGCCAAGCGCAGCAGAGGACGTCCTAGATCCGTCCCAGCTGCAGCCACCGATATGCCCGCTCCCTCTCACCGCGTCGATGCAAACCCCGGACCCTCTTCAGCCTCTCATTCCATAGCAGCTCCCTCGACCAATCCTTCTGCCCATGAACAGCTCTCAGCCTCCCTCCGCTCCACTCTGGACTCACTCTCTCAATCAGTCACGACGCTGTCTGCACGTCTCCAGAACTTGGAAAATCCCCGCACTGCCACGTCATCCCTGCAGCTGCCTGCTCAGACGGACATCCCCCCTCCCATCCCCTCATTCACATTAGCAAACGCCCGCCCTGGGCCAGCCTTAGGTAAGACGTATTCAACCATGTTTTCATCGATAATTTTCTATTATTTTTATTTTTATGATTATTATTATTTTTATTTATTTATTTTTCTTTTTGCTCATTATGCTCTATTTGCCTTTCTATTCAGGCATACCGTATGCTCCCTTGCACGCTAATATTTCTTCTAGCCTCCGTTCTAAAATCATTCAAGGGAAGTATGTTAATCTAGTCTCCCTCATTCTCCCCTCCCCCGAAGTCGATCACCAGGTCGCATCAGCAGGTGACGTCACAGCTTTCTTTAAATCATCCGATCCCCGTCTGTCTAGAGATCTTTCTATTGGCCAATTTCTCGCCGCATTTAGTGTCTACCGTGACGTTCTGTGCTCAGTTTACCCCGACCGCAGAGTGGAGCTTGATACTTATCTATCCCTGATAGCAGACCTCCACCTTAAATTTGGCGGCAACCTTTTCTACCTTTACCACAAATCTTTTTCTTCCAAAGCAGCTTCCACACTGGTTCATCACGGCGTTTGTTTAGATTGGTCGGTCTTGGACACAAACATTCTTATTATGCTAACTCA
>NW_015150619.1:680236-682559 GCF_000732505.1 Cyprinodon variegatus
CCCACATATCCCCCAATCTTCAATCTGCTCTTAAAGAACCAGATACCGTAGATCTGCTCCTTAACAAAGAAACTTCTAAAGGGTTCATGATCGGTCCCTTCAAAACCTCTCCCTTCGTCCCCTTCCGAGTTAGCCCTCTCGGAGTAGCCACCAGAAAATATTCTGGAAAAAAGAGGCTCATTCTGGATCTATCCGCCCCCCACTCCGGTCTTCACTCCTCGATCAATAGCCTCATCCCGCCTGCCCCCTTTTCCCTTCACTACGCTTCCGTGGATCACGCTATTCTCCTGATCAAACGCACCGGCAAAGGAGCCTGGCTAGCTAAAGCCGACATCACCGATGCGTTTAAAATCGTCCCTATTCATCCCTCCCAGTGGCACCTGTTCGGCGCCAAATGGAAATCTCTTTTCGATTTCGCTGTTCGTTTGACGTTCGGGTGCAGGAGTAGTCCATGTCTCTTCGACAAAATCTCAGAAGCTCTATGCTGGATTCTCCTCAATGTCACCCATCTTCCATGCGTTCTTCATCTCCTAGATGACTTCCTTCTTATCGATCCTCCCTCTAAACTTCCCAGTCTTTCTCTTCCCAAGCTAAAGGAGCTCTTTTCCCGCCTCGGCGTTCCCCTGTCTGAAGAGAAAACTACTGGCCCCGCTACAAAAATCGAGTTTCTCGGTATCGAGCTCGATTCAGTAGCCATGATGGCATCCCTGCCCGCAGATAAACTGTCTCGAATTCGTGAGATCTCTCAATCCTTTTGTTCCGCATCAGTCGTGTCCAAACGTCAACTGCTTTCCCTCTTAGGTCATCTAAATTTCGCCATGCGCATTATTCCTCAAGGTCGCTCTTTCATNGGATTTCTGTACTAAATATTTTATGCTCCTTCACTCTCCGGATGAGGCGTTCAACATGGACCCGAAGTCTGGCAATAGATTGAGTCTTTGTAACCTCTGGGCCTGATAGTTGTGTTCTCTTGGATAAGAAGGAAGGTATATATACTTTGCAGGGCACACAGTCTTCCACAAGGAAGCCCTTGTCAACCATAATGGCCAGAGCGGGGTTTAAGAGTGACACAACACCAGATTGTTTCAGAATCTCCCTATCACTGATGCCACCTTCGTAGAGAGGTGACACAAATGTCACTGCTCCATGAGGAGCCATCCCAATCAACCCTTTGAAGGTGCAGTGGGATTTGTAACTTGAAAACACCTCACTCTGAAGAAGAAGGAAGTTTGGTGTTTGGCAACGGAGTTTAGTACAGTCTAAAATGATTTGGGTATCAGAGAAATCTTTAAACACCTCTGGGAGGTGAGGTTTCACTGTCCCCTCATCCAACCAAATACCAACAGCCCCAAGCACAGTGTAGAGGAAGTTGACCCATGTGTTTATGATGCGGCTGACAGTGGACTGGTGAATTCTGAAGTGCTGCGCCAAATCTCTCTGCATCAGACCCAATGACAAGTAATTCATTAACAGAAAAAACTCATCAATGGTTTGAAGCACCTGAGGGAGAAAAAAAAAAACATTACCATGCAGCCATATCTTGAATGCCAGACTAATTTTAGGCAGGTAAACTATTTTGCTGCCAAAGCATTATGGACTGTGAATTCCTTATTTTTAAACCTTTTTTCTAGATGTAAGAATGGGCTCTATGCACAACTGACTGGTTCCAACACTCTGTGCGCTTGTCACTCGAACAATCTTGTAGATTGCTGGCTCTATTTGTGTCCAGAAGGCCATCAGGTAGGTGTGGCTGGCAAATCTGCAAGACATTAGGTGACATTATTTTATTAAAATCTATGTTTGCCCCAAGAATAGTGGCCATAACATTGTTTAAGATTGATATAATACAATACATAAACAATATAATATGTAACATGAACCAATGAGAAAATGACACAGAAGGGGACACTGTGACAAATATATGCTGCTGTTACAACAGAAATCCAAACAAATCCACATGTTTATTCTCATAATTTATGTTTATTATCACTTACAGGATTAATGTGCTGCAAAAAATTATTCTTGTTTGGATTTGAAGTCAACATTTTGGTCATGAGAAAATTTGGGGAAGTAAAGTGATAAAGATATAGTTTCAAAAAACTAAATTAAAATTTAGTGTTATTTTACTAGATAAGGATTCCTGAGACATACATCCGATGTTGGAGATTTTCATGATATAGAACACAATTTTTTTTATCACATTCAAACTATGAATTTTATCCAATTTGGTGGAATGGCCCATATATATATCTATATATATATATAGATAGATAGATAGATAGACAGACAGACAGACAGACAGACAGACAGACAGACAGACAGA
>NW_015150619.1:683528-687449 GCF_000732505.1 Cyprinodon variegatus
CGGATGTATACATGCATCCTGGGGTTTCAACGGAAGTGACGTCATCTCGCTGCGTGCATAGAGCCCATTCTCCACGACAACTGATTTTTTTCTGCTACACCCGGCTACGCTGCTTCGCTTCTTCTTCTTGTTTACTACTGGTGGTTGGCTTTGGTTGCGGTATCGCCACCTCCTGCTCTGGAGTGGAAACGCTTCGCCTATGAGAAAAAGGAGCAGTGCATGAACCGAACGCAACACACGCGAACCGAACCGAAACAGTCGAACCGAACGGTTCGGACGGTTTTCATAAACCGCCCCATCCCTAATATAAATATATATATATATTTATATAAAAGGACAAAGACTGGTTAACTCCACAAAACTCTTCTCAAGCTCTCATGGTCGACGCAAATCCAGCAGCATTAGGCCATCCTTTGACAGCTCCTCCTTTATCAATCCCAGAAATGCCTCCTCTGCCACTGTGTTGTTGTTCACACAGGTACTGTAGGTTGCCACAGCTCCTGAATCTCACCCTCTAAAGACATTATATTATAAAAAAGAGAAAGATTCATCTTTGTCTTTATAGTTATGGATCAAAGCCGCACAGCATTTGAAGGCCTTGCCACCCGGATATCAAAGATAAGCAGAATCCCGAAGTCTTGTCATGCATAATCTTTTATACACTTTCATTGTCCATTGTTACTGTAAGTTTCTTTGCTCATAGTTATAAGAAGGAGGAGAACCAAGGACTGCCATCTACAATGGAAAAACAACTAAAATGCTCAGAAAAATAACTGACAGCATAGAAACACAAGGTACCTGGGTGAACTTATTTAGAGTTAGCTCTTAACTTTTTTTAGCTTGCACTCTGGTCTTTTAAATGTCCTTCTTCTGATACATGGGAGCTAAAGGGCAATGGAAAAGACACATTAAAAAGAATATCAATTCAAACCTACACATTATTTCATTCATTTTTTTATTACAACAACCAATCGTATTCCCCCCTACTCAATTGCTGTGTTATGAGTAAGAAATTGACCCACCTGCAGAAGATTATAGAGATTATATAGTAGAATAGGTTGAGAATAACCCATGAAGTACATTCAATGATATGAATTATGCGACTGTCAGGAATAAAGCTATGAGAGCATCATTTCTGCCCATACAAATATATATATCACCTAAATCTGTTCCACACTTTAGGATCTACCTGTATACATTTAACACACTGTAAGTGTAACTGACTTTCACAAGACTAAAGTAGGATGCACAGCCAGCAAATCTAAGTGCCATAGTCAATATGTCAATATGACTTGCACACAGATATGGCACAGTTTTTTTTCTTCAGAAAAAATTTGTATTTCATAATACTTCATACAAGGACTCTTGAGCCAAAGTGAAACAGCCTTAAGAAAGTAAAGGAGTATTGAAAGAAACAGGATATTTCCTATATCGACTTCCATGAACCGTACAAACCAGCCTACCTCTTAGAATTCAACAGAAATGCATATTTTTTTTAATGAGTCAATCATGCACATTTTTTTGGAAGGTTATAGTCCTAATTTAACAAGAACTATCCTTATGCATGTCTGTCACCTAAAGATGTTCTAACTGTTGACCCCACCAAAGGTAAAGGAATGGAGCTAGCAGCTACAATTATCAGATAACAAAATGGCCTTCAATTAAATATTTCATACAGTAAGAAAACATTAAAGGCCCAATCTCAATACACCCCCTAGCCCTACTTTTCAGCCGTACCCCTATATTTTGTGTATTCCTGTGGGGGTAGTGGTGTCAATTTCTCTTTCGATGTAGGAGTAGTTGACATAACAAGGGGTACGGGGTATGAATCTAGCCCTTAAAAATAACAAATGCTGACCTCCCAGGGTAGGGCCAGAGACAACTTCCTAGAAAAGAATGGGGATATTATACAGCAAGGTTTTTGTTTTTTTGTTTTTGTCTGAAAGTCAAACAAAGTTGTTTGTGTAACCGTCATGGGTTCACCTGATTCTCCATGACAAAAGATGGTGTTAGGAGTTCAGACTGAAGTAGCAGTAAATCAGTACAAGAACACTGGCAGAAATAGAGACTGGCAGCTGTGCCTCTTCTGGTGCTAAGGAACAACAGTGGGAGATCGAAGGAGTCTGCCGGGGTAACAGTGCACCAAAGCGGCGAGAGAAGGTAGCAACTTGCTGGTGGTGGTTTAGGAAGAGAGCAGAGAAGCAAAGAAGTAGATTTTAGAAGTCCGCCAGGGAGAAAAAGTTAGGAGAGGCTACGGCTGGCTGGAGCTAGCCTCTAGGCCAGGGGTCACCAACCTTTTTAAGGCTTAAAGCTACATTAGTACTGAGTCATAGGAAGGGCCACCAATACTGACCCATAAATGGAGGAGTCAGAGTTCACCTTAACTTCATGCATAATAAACCTATTTTTTATGCTTTTTATTTCTAATATTCTTTGGGATAATTACATTTTGTAATCTCTATAAATGGAAGTGTAATTAAGGAAGAAGAGCAAAAGAATAAAAAAAAATTCTCTTGGGCCCCCATGTGGTCCATGATGGCCCCTTGGTGCTCTAAGCTAACTGCGGGCGATGTAAGGAGTAAAGCGGAGGATCAGCAAAGCCTACCAGGCAGACAACACCAGAGTGGGAGAAAGTAGGCATCACCTGGTTGGTGTCTGCACTGAAGGTAAGAAATGAAAAAGTCCTTCCTAAATCAAAACAACTTTTTTAAAAGCCACCTAAAAACCTCTTAAGAGCATTTCCCCCTTCATCCTTTGACAACAACATTTTGTCTGTCTTCAATTTTTATAAAAAGAAATTGGCATGGCATCGTGTAATTCTCTAATATGTATATATTTTTTATTTGCATATTTCTTACACTAGAAGTGTGTCAGCTGGGTTTAATATTCACTTCTAAAGACTATTCATACCTTATGATGTTAGGGTTTGTAGAAAGATCCTAAATGCAGAGACAGAGGCAGAGATGGTTTACTTGTAGAATTATTAATGATAGCCGCAGTAATATAAATCTAGGGGAAACAGGCAAGGAACATAGGAACAGAAGCAGAGTCGAACAAGAGGTGATCAACAGGAATTATTGTATATAATCCAGGAAAGACTAACTTCAGGGGAGGAGTATATATAGTGGGGAGGAGAATAAGGAAAAGTGTGTGCATGTTTTCTAAGCCAAAACAAGGCTTTGTTTTTGGTCCACTCCATAAAGCCATGGACTTAACGCTATTTCTGACATTTTGAATTGAAAAAGTTTCCTGGAAAGGAAGCGCAAATTAAACGTCTTCAAACTTAAAAACAAAAGCTACGTTCACACTGCAGCCTGAAGTGACCCGAATCCGATTTTTTGGCCCATATGCAACCTGGATCTGATCTTTTCATGGCAGTATGGACAACTCAGATCCACTGTTTTCTGAAAAAGTGGATTTTTTTTGGCTATGTGGTCCTGAATCCGATACGAATCTGATCTTTTCAAATGCGACCTGTGTCTGAACGGCCAGGTTGCATTCATCTAACTAGAACCCCATTAATACTCAACAAAAGTCACTATTCTGCGTCTTCCTACACAGAAGAGGCAAGAAAAAAAAACACCATAGCAGACGATAATGCGGAGATAGTTTTTTTAACCGTCTTGAAAATATTCAGGTTTAAAGTTTTGGAAACATCGCTAAATGTGCTCCAGCACTACATCCATGTTTACTTCCGTAAACACAGAGCATGCTGGCTTGTGACGTCATTGCGTCCTTTACTGCGCATGCGGAACACTTGAGCTGTATGAATGCAGTTTACACAGGAGATCACATACAAGTCGCATATATTTGGAAATGTGAACGGCAAAGCAAAAAAATTGGACGGTTCTTGCATGAGGCCCAGTCTATCTGGGTGCTTAACTTGGAGCTTAACGTAATTTTAGTACTTGTCTTAGTATT
>NW_015150619.1:688467-689313 GCF_000732505.1 Cyprinodon variegatus
AAGTTGGCTGTCTTTCATTGAACAAACAGGATATAAAAAAAAGCCATTTAGTCAAACATAAATTCATGCTTGTTTTTTGCTGTGGCAGGAAGGAGCATTAGGAAAGAAAACAGGAACAAGGGAAGACTGTTGCCAATATGTCATATGTTGCTTTTATTTGTAAAAGGCGGGGAAGACAGTTTACACAGGAGATCACATACAAGTCGCATATATTTGGAAATGTGAACGGCAAACCAAAAAAATTGGATTTCGCAAATAATCGGAATTGAGCATCAAGGCCTGCAGTGTAAACGTAGCTAAAGTCCAACGGACAGTGTTTTTTTTTTCCTTTTTTAAAATGCTCGTAATCATTTCCCATCTGAGTTTTGTAGTCAGTAACCTGAGTTTGCACTTCTACAAAGTATCCAGTGACCCTGCCCCAGCTGACGAGCCGCTGGTCGCAAAGCAGTTAATAAACGCTTGCTTTTTAAACACTTTGATCTGTCTGCTTAAATTCTGGGTCCTACGTTCGGAGCTTCTGAAAAGAAGATTTAAGAATGAATCTGTGTGTACGACGGTTCTTGCATGAGGCCCAGTCTATCTGGGTGCTTAACTTGGAGCTTAACGTAATTTTAGTACTTGTCTTAGTATTTCAATTACTTTTTCTACATCCAACTACTATAATTTTTCTTTATGTTTAAGACATTAAAAGTGACAGTTAAACATTAGAGCTTATCTCTGCTGACTTTGGCTGAGGAACACGCTGCACTTTGGAAAAGTTGGCTTTCTTTCATTCAACAAACAGGATTAAAAAAAGCCATTTAGATAAATTCATGCTTGTTTTTTGCTGTGGCAGGAAGGAGCATT
>NW_015150619.1:689932-692673 GCF_000732505.1 Cyprinodon variegatus
AATATGGTCCTAGCACTACAGAAAGGTTTTAACCACAGAGAAATAGTAAACAGGGTCTCCACATAAAAACTCTAAATACTTTATATATAGTGGTATTTTATTTTTTCTGTCACTGTAAATATTATAAACACTCAGAATACATGTCACAAATTTGGGGAAGTTTTTGTACATGATACAATAAGAGAGGGTGTTCTTTTAAGACTAGCCAGTGCTAAACGATGCCTGACCGAAAGAGTTTAGGCTGAAGCTGACTTATAATGCCTAACCCCACTTACAAATATACCATCATGCCCAAAGATGGCACATCATTTGCTTTACCAACAATAGTAACATAAATGCACAAAATGTAAACATACACAATCAAAATTCTGATTTCATCTTTGAGGTCTTCTGTGGATTTTTTTCTTTGTCAAACCCAAACCCCCCCGCCCCCCCCAGACACACACATATTGTGCCTTCTGGGGACTTTCCATTGACTTCCGTTCATTTCCTATTCCTTCCTATGGCCTAACCTTCACCCTAAGCCTAACCATTACCAACACATATCTACCCTAAACTAAACTCAATTCACACCTTTTTCCTGATACTAACCCCCAACCCAAGAACAGAACGTTTCTAAAGGAGACCAGTCGCTGGTCCCCAAAAAATATCTATAGGTCCCCCAAATGCACCAGGTTGCAAAAAAAACATGGCCACAGTAAGATGATGTTCAGAATGAGATCAAACGTTTGCTCTTCCTTTGCAGCTCAGGATGGTTCATTTCCTTTTATTTGTTCATGTGTGTCAGCATAAAGCAAAAGACAGTGCTTTCTGTTGACCTAGCTTTCCTTTTTGTTTTTCACTGAAATCTGAAAGGTGTGGCTTCCATTTGTGCTCTATTTTTAGTGTCTAAGCACTATTAGTGCCCCCTAGCCTGCTCAACTGTCCGCTAACCTACAAAGCCAGTTGGATGTAAACTGTAGGCAACATTTGGACCTGTGCACTATGGTCTGTTTCAGAGGATCAAATGGCGTCCTGTTACACAGAAGCTGTCAATGTCCTCATAATCCATATTATATCAGGTTTGTGGTGCCTTAATTGGCAATTTTGCTCCCACTTTTTTTTATTTAAGTTTTTTCATTGCTGTTTCGAACATTTATGAATCAAATGTTTAAGTGGGCTGGTAGGCAATGCAGTTTGGAATTCACTTTGGAGTTTTACCCATTAGTGTACTGGGCTTTTTTTTACAGCATGTACTGCATAGTGGGACTTCTACCCTGGTCCCCACAACCACCCTCTCTTCATCTACAGGTTAAAGCTTGTAGCCTGCAAAACTGTTACAATTAATTGGCTGATGAATGAGGAATAAATTATCTCGACTGTGTTTGCCTGCTCCCTAAGTACTCAAAATTTACTGGTTCTCTGTGAGATTCTGCATGTCAGTAAAAAAAAAAATACCAACCAACATTACACAATCAAGTAACAAATAAATTACAATGCAGAAAATTGAACATTGTTGAGTGCAGTGAAAAACTTGGACTCCCCCTACAACGGGATATTAGAATAAGCATTTTCGGAGGACCCCATGTAATAAATCACCCCCCAGCTCAGCTTCTTGTGAATTGCATTTGCCCAAGATAATTGAAACCTGAGATTTTGTTGAAATTTATGAACATTTCCCAGAGATGCCGTTGACGTGTGTTGCATGTTGATTTTTATTGCAAACTGCTATACATGTGATACGCTGTTTGTAACGGGTTTTGCTAATTATTTCCAGCCTTTTATCTTTGAAGGTTGAAAATTAGACAATTTCTCATTTTTCATGTTTCTTTTGCATTTTTCATATTTTTATTTGTTGAAGTGTTCCTTCAGTGGTAGATAACCTCGTTGAAGTCAATCCTTGTTTACTTTATTACATACTGGGGTCTAACAATTTAGAGGTTTATTTAAATAATTCAGCAGATGCTACAGGAAGGGGAGACAGTAACCTGTGAGGAGAGATTAGGTAAGGGACTGGATGATTTCCAGATTTTAACAGTTCAACGAAAGAAAAACAAAACCACACCAACCTTCTCAGGATGCTGAAGGGACAGGAAGGGGTTATTGGTTCCTCTGCAGGTCTTATTATGGGAGTATATTTGGTGGTGATGTCCCTGTAGGCTTGGATGAGTGAAAGAGCGAGTTTAGTGATCATTGAAATGAGACAGGTGAAGTAAAGTAGGCATTTGATCAGCGGAAGACTGTGTTGATATTCCAGGTGTTAGACACAAAAAATCACACACAAAAAAGCAACTAAGAGTTGATAGGCCGGGGCCAGCCAAAGGGATCTGAGGGGGATGCCAGAATCTTTGCACAGAGACATTGTCAGATCTATGGAGGCAGAGTCAGGCTCACAGATCAAGGGACCAGGCAGGAGGTGCTGATCAGGTGGTAGAAACTTTGTCCACAAATCAGAAATCTCCTGAGGTGTTAGTTCAGGCTCAGTGGGAAATTTGATTCGTTGATCTTGAAGGAGAGGATCTGATTGATGACTCACGTTTCCAGAGAACTGAAGGATCCTTGACTCCAATCTGTGTGTTGGTTTTCCAGTGTTTGTCTGATTCGGCGGAGGGCGGAACAGGGTTTACCCAGAACTCGGACGGTGTAGGTGAACGGAGACGCTGATTGCCACTCAGATTTCCTGCTGTACTTGAACGGGTCGTAGTGAAGATGATTCCCTTGCTTAGAAAGTAAGTTCAACGTCCTCTGAAGGAGACTGGATC
>NW_015150619.1:693796-770662 GCF_000732505.1 Cyprinodon variegatus
CATCCATCCATCCATCCATCCATCCATCCATCCATCCATCCATCCATCCATCCATCCATCCATCCATCCATCCATCCATCCATGTATATGAGCTCTATAAGGAATAGTGAGGCTCCCTCTTGTCTTTTTTTGTAACCCAACAAACTGGATCACAGTATTTGACCCTGTGTTTTTTTAAAACTCTGCGCAGCCTAAACCCAGTCTTTCAGTTCCACAAATTGCCCAGCAGGTTTGTTTTTTATGTGTAGGGAGGTACACCCAGTGACCTCTTTGCTTAGGAAAATAAGGCTTGTTTTTGTTTTCCTTTTCAGCCTCAGTGGCGTTCAGTTTTCTCCTTGAACTGAATAGATCTATAACTCACACGCAGCTATAACTCAGTCCAATAAAATGGCTTTTCAATCACTCTTTCCCTTTATAGTTATGCCCAGCATGCATTTATATAAATGCATTATTCATGATGCAAATCCTGGTTTCACATGGGGATATATAGAAAAAAAGTCTGTGCGTTCTGATGTGTATGCAGCTGGCAGGGGAACTGGAGCAGCCTATTTTGTTTGTATTTTGCACATTTGTAATTCAGCGGAGCGCTCTCTGTCAATGAAGTGAATTTACATTGCCCGATGTAGTAATGACATAAAACCCACTCTTACGTTAACATGTATGTGCAATCCAATTCATATTTTCCTGATGCATGATTACATCTGTGCGGCTCTTAATAAAACGACTCACTTGACATTATCAGACAATTCAGCCGTAATAGCTGCCAGTGGATCTGAAATTATGTTTTTCAGGCCATTAGTTCATTGTCATGGCAATCCTAAAGACTGAGCCAACCAAAGTTTGCCTTGTGAATCACAATTGCCCACTTACAGTATTAGTACTGTATACTGTATGGTATTAGGTGTGATACAGCAATGATGGTATGTGCTAATTGGTTTTGTTGCAACAAGGTAAGTGAAGACACTGAAAAGAATGTGAACTATGCATGAATCATATCAACATGTTGGTTTAGAAAACAAGAGTGATCATGGATAGAAGGAAAGAAAGAAAGAAAGAAGGAAAGGAAGGAAATAAAAGCAGGATATTATTTCTTCGAGCTTATTTATTCTGTTGTAGATAGAGATATCAGTTCACTGCCCACAGTTGCTCCTTTGATCCCACTTAATATTTCCTTTTTATTTTAAATTAAGCTGAGGTAGGTTTGCTTACATTTTCTTAGCAATGGGAATAAATGTATTTTAAAGAGTATTATTTGCATCAAACATGCTGAGTCTCCTTCCACAGATTTCTTCTAATAGTTTGCTGGACAATTGGTCTTCCTGACCGAACTGCTTTAATTGGGTCACATATATTGCTGCCTTGGTTGGACTCATAGCTTTGGCTTTCTTCTCAGACCTGGTCTATAAGGTGAACACCCAGATATACTATCTTAATAGTTTTTAAGTAATTTTGTTAGTAATTTATATGAGTAGCCTTATTTTATATTTCGGCAAGCCATTTGTGCCTGAGTGATGACATCCTGTCATACTGTACTCTCTCCTCATGATGCCATCTACTGAGTGAAGTGTACCAGTCTCTCCTGCAGCAAAAAACACGCCCTACATGATGCCCTCACCCTTGTGCTTCACAGTTTGGATGGTGTTGTTAGACTTGCAAGCTTACCACTGATGTACCTCACAGCCACGAGATGAATGTGAGCATGGGATGGAATATAAGCATAGATTCTACAATTATGTGGGAGTAGTAAACCCTGTGTTTGGTACAGTAAAAGAGAAACAAAGTAGAATGTACACATCCTACGTGAAGGTTACCAAAGTGTAGGCTGTGAAAACGTTTTGATCAATCAAGATTGTTTTGGCACCATTATACTGTACATCCGTTCAGCGCACAAATGTATACTACGCTGCACCTAAACTAGGTTGAAATATTGATTTTAAAAGCGTATAGGCTTTTCTTTGGCAGGGAAAAAACAGTAAAAATGCCCCCACCGTCATTGTGGCATTGCTTTGCCTTTCCTGTTGCAACACTGTGCCAACCAGGGCAAGGCAAGGCAAGGCAAGGCATGTTTATTTATACAACACATTTCAGTAACATGGCAGTTAAAGTACTGAACACACAAGGAAAAGTGCATTGCAACATAATTTTGAAAAATAATAATACATTGATAAAGTAAAAGAAACTTAGACTGCAAACTTAACTAATAATATTAAGATGAGACAGTCAATGGCCACTCTAAAATGTAAGCTTTTAATCTTGGTTTAAAGCAATTTAGGATTTCAGCACTTTTACATTGTTCTGGAAGCTTGTTCCAGATTAGTGGAGCATGCAAACTAAAAGCTGCTTCTACATGTTTGGTTCTGGTTCTGGGTATGCAAGATAGACTTTAGGCAGAAGACCTGAAATGTTTGGGTGGTTGATCCACTGACAGCAAATCTGTAATGTACGCCATGTGCTGCAAAGTAAGCCATTTAGTGAGTGACCAATAGAAGTATATTAATGTCTATTCTCTGAAATTCGGGGAGCCAGTGTAAGGATGTTAAACATGGGGGTGCTCTGCTATCTTTGTTTTAGTGAGGATGTAGGCAGTGGTGTTCTGGATCAACTGCAGCTGCCTGCTCGACTTTTTCTATAAACCTGTGAAGATTCCATGGCAGTGTTGGGGCGACAGTGGCGTCGGATGTAGGAGTTTGCCCTAAAATCAAAGGATTGACGGTTCAAGCCCCGGCTTGCCGTTGTGTCCTTGGGCAAGACACTTCACCTACATTGTCTACTGATGGTGGTCTGAGGGCCCGGTGGCGCCAGTGTACGGCAGAGCCAGCTTCTGTCAGGGCAGCTGTGGCTACAATGTAGCTTGCCGCCGTGTGTGTGTGAATGGGCGATTTACTGAATGTAGTGTAAAGTGCTTTGGTCAAGTCTCCTGACTTGAAAAAGCGCTATATAAGTACAGGCCATTTACCATTTAATCAATTCTACTACAGATACACGCATTTTTCAAGGTCATGCAGAGAAATTATTTCTTTGATTCTGGAGATTTTCTTTAGGTGATGGAAGGTTGAAATGTTACTGACTTTATGTGCTTCTGAAGGTTCATGTCTGACTCCATCACTACACCTAGTTTTCTAGTCTGATCTGTGGTTTCTAGTTGTATTAACTGATGCTGTGTGCAGACTTTTAGAAATTCTACCATTGGTTTGGTCCAATAACTGTTGCTTCAGTATTATTTTGATTCCACTGTAGGAAAGTTTGGTACATCCATGCAATGATTTCTTCTAAGCATTGCCCCAGTGCTTGAATTCACCCAACACTTGACATTGTGACATATAGCTTTATGTCATCTGCATAGTTATGGTATCTGCTGTTGTTTATAAAACTTCAGTTAGAGGGAGCATATAGATATTGAAAAAGAGAGGCCCTAAGATGGACCCTTGGGGAACGCCACATGTGATTTTTGTGCTCTCTGATGTATAATCAACATCAGACACAAAAAGGCCCCATCCTTTAGGTTTGCAGACTGTGGTTCTTCAACAGTCTGCATTTATGCAGATGTCATTGAACGGTTTGACAAGGGAATTGGAGTACAGTGGTGAGCATTGTAAGCCTGACAGAAACATATCAAAGCAGCTGGTAATTGATAGAAAGGTGTTTAACTGCTGATATTCAGCTTTTTCAACAATCTTCCTTATGAAGGGGAAGTTTAACATAGGCCTGTAATTCTGCACTATTCTTTTTCAACAGCTGGTTTATAATTAATTGATTTTCTTTAGGGACTTTGGGGTAAAAACTAGTTAAATCAGAAAAAACAACAACATTGATATAATGTAAAAACTTAAGGGTTCTTTTGATTCAGTGTATCTAAATGTGGTATGCAGTAAATTTATCAGCTTAGATGTTTAAGTGATGACCTACAGCCTTACTTATAGCTGTCAAGTCACACTTACATCATGTTAAATGAATGATCTAGAAATAAACCTATTGAAATATGTTCCTGATTAAAAAGGATCCCGGCAATAAACTAATTGGGCTTCTTGCATGTGCTCTTGGCTCGCTTGTTATGGAGTAGAGAGAAATGTAACACCACGTTATAATGAGTCTGTGAGGTTAAAATTAGCCATGCGACATCTCTCAGATCTCCTGTTACCTTTCCCAAAGTCATGCTGCAGATATGGGAGGGGGGGCATTGTTGTGTGATTACAGCGGCACGGAGACCCAAGTGTAAGGTTACTATTGACATATGCTCCCCTGGACAAATTTACTTGATGGATTTTTAATGTCGCAGGGCTTTCCATGGAAGATAGATGGATATCCTCTGGGTAATGCAATTGTGCATGTGGAATAAGTAGGAGATGTACTGGCCTAATTTCTGAGAATCTTTCTTGTTTTAGTCATCTGTAGATTTTCATAATCCCCTTGGCAGCATAATTAGAAATGTGGCTCCAAATATCACACTGAGAGCCTTTACTTTAGTAAAAAGAGATGCTTGTCCATGCAGATATGAAAAAAGAAAAAAGAAAATCCATATCTCCCTGAATAACTGGCTGCATTTCAGGATGCCTCCTACACTTTTCTTAGTGGCTAATTCACTAAAAGAAAAAGAGTAGGTGTCTTTTTTACACTCTTTCTATCGTAATATAGAGGATATACTCGTAATATTATCTTGTTGTGAAACATTAAGGTATGTAAAAATCACAATGATCATTTCAAACAGGCAACATATCAGACTTTTGAATCAAATGAAGAAATGTTATTAAAGATTCACTAATGAGCTTTTATTTGTTGAATATTCACTTGCTATAAAAATCTCACATTTAGGTCAGCCCAACCCAAAAAACACTATATCAAGACATTACTGTGTAATTAGCAAGTTTTAATGTAATTTAAGCTTGATGCAGTTAAATACACTCTAACTGGTGGCTTATATTAGAGACAATCAAGCATCATTCTTTAGCAGTCTCTCACTTGGTCCATGCATTTTCCTATATTGATTAAAAACCTTTTTTTTTCAATCAGTCGGCTCATAGGTTCATCTGTGTGTTCCCCATGTGTATTGTGTTTAGCAATTTACTGTTGTCATTTGGTTACTAAACAATCACCTAACCTGACAGAAATAATTTTGAGGTGAAGAAAACATTTGCTGGAAACCAGTTTGGTTGAATCAACATAACATTTGTTAACAGTTTAACCCTTTATAGAGCAAGTTACCGTTTTTGATCACTTGCCTTACAAATGGAGCCACTCAGCAAAGATGCTGCTTCATTGCTGTACATCTGATTTTTGTATTTGACCAGTTCTATGAGCCGTTGAATGATACTGTAAATAAAGCTGGGAAAAAAAGTTAAGTAAAAAAGAAAAGGTAAAAAGCTAATTGAAAAGTTAAAAAGTAAAGTTATAAAGTTAATAAGCCTTGTTAACAATTATATTTAGGTTTACAAATAAAAAAAAAAAGTAAGTGCCAGTATCAGCATTAATGCCTTTAGGGTTATGAACCAATTGGACCAAAAAAAAAGTTTTTCACTCTCGGAGTGTTTTTCATTAATTTCTTTTAGAAGCACTTTTGTTATTTTTCTTAATATATTCGGGAAAGTTGGTGTTTCTTGTTATTACATTGACATTTATTTAAACCATCAGAATATCCAGATTTTTTAAATGTTTTTGGCTTCTACAAAATATATTTTACATACATTTTAAAGTAAAGAAACATAGCTCATTCCTTTAGGTTAAAGCATTTTTATTCTTCTGAATCAGCTTCGGCAGCCATAACGCTTCTATCTCTATTGACTGTTTTCCACCATTACCAACTTAGAATGGTTCTCTCTGGGTCGAATCACATTTTCTGTCCCCTCCGATATGCCCTGAAAACATGATGTCAAAAGGCCGTCGCTCACTGATTGGTTAGGAGATGTCACTAGTCACAGGATACTGTAGTTTACAAATATCTTCAATTAAAGTAGTTTACGCTTTGCTTATTGTGTACTAAAAAAATATAGCAAACTACTATTAGGTAGCATCAGCATTAGGTAGATTTTGCATACTTTCAAATGTACTTTAGCTCGTATCTCTTTGTTTGATGCCACATGGCTTCACTTTGTCTCCAGTAAATATCCAGGTTGCTTCATGGCCGTCTCTGGCACTACTCTTTTACTCCGAGTCTGACAGAGTGCAGTCTAGGTTGTTGTTGTGTTGATGACTCTACAAATCACATAACTTCAGCCTGCGGGGCCACCTTTCAATTAAACATCTAACCACACTGAGATATAATTCTATCAAAATGGAAACCGCACTGACCCAAGCAGACCTGAATATATTAGGTTCTAATGTAAACAGGTACATGTTTTCAATACTAATCCTCTGACCCTGACCCTCTTGGTTTGGTGTGTTATGCAAATTCTTATATATGAGTGGTCAAATAAAAGGTGAGTTATCAGAATGTAAGTTGCTCTACCATGCCATTGGAGCCACTGTACTGTAAGAACATTTTCTGCATAAGGGAGCATGAAACTAAGTAGTTTTATTTTCTATTTTGCATAAATTGCGACACATTTTGTCACAGACTCTTTGACATGTACGTAGCTAAGAAATCTTAGCTAGAGATTAAATAATGCTACATTGTAAGAAAAGGTTCTTAGATTTACTAAGTTACATTTTCTTGCACAACATTTCTGCTTTTACTTCAGTGTATTGTCAAATATTGCTACTTGTAGCTGAGTAAAATGTTTTGTTATTCCATCCTCTGTTAGTAACTTTATTGAATTATTTAAACTTGAGCTGAAGACAAAGACACAGTAAATATTCATGTCAAAATAAGTGTTTTTTTATTCTTTTTTTCTTTTGCACAAGCTTAATTCATATCTGCTGAACCTATCACGACATTTGATGTCCTAGCTAATATACGGCAAGAAATAAATATTGTCAGTGGAGGTGTTTGAGAATCGGTTTCGTAAGATTTATATGAAAAGGAAAACTGATCTGGAAAAGAGTTTCTTCTGACTGTATCTAATATCAGCTTTTATCAATAACATTATAAATTTGTCTTAATTAGACCTGAAAAAATTAATCGTATTATTGATTATTTAAATAATCGTCAACTAATTTAGTGATTGATTAATGATTAACTTTACTCTAAAACATGCCTTTAGCTGACAGAGCAACCCTCTTAGAGCAGTAATTATTCCAAGATTGTAAAAAAATATATAAACATCTTGCATTTAAGATAAAAAAAAAAACATATCTGTCAATATGTTCTATCCAGAACTCCTCAAGTGGAAAAGTTTTAGTTTCACCTAGTTTAATTTCTGAAAGTCTATTATTGACAGATTAATTGATTTGCAAAATAATCTTTTGTTGCAGCCCTAGTCTTAATTATTTCATTCTAATCCTTAAAATACCAGAATATGCAAATAACTTAAATTTTCTTTTGTCTTATTATATCATTTTTAATTAATTATATCATTATATCATTTTTGAATAAGTAATAACTCAGTACTTGAGTAACCTTTTTATCAAATACTCTTTTACTCTTACCTGAATAATTTCTCGCATGGCTTCTTTTTAGTCTAACTTGAGTAAAAGTATAATGATATTGAGCACACTTTTTGTGTCATCTATCCACCTTTGACTATAAGAAAGATGGAGAATAAGATCCTGCAGTCAAACCCATGTATCTTTGCATGGTCAAAATTAAAATATTCAGAAACGTTTTACCATATATATGCTATATGTAACCCCCTATGGCTGTCTGGTTTTATCACTATATATTAAAAAGGATTACACACATTTCAGATAAGAAAAAGGTCACCACTTGCAGCTAAATGTTCCAATATTCAGATGAACTGTGACCACATTTATCAGATATACCAAGAGCACAAAAGTATGCCATACACTGTAGCCCTGGATATAAATATTAATATTAAGCAGTTGAGGAATCTAAATAAAAGATATAATTGTTTCTGCAAAACTAATATTATTTTCAGTCTCAAAAGATGTCCATGTCTGGTATAAGTATGATGACATTGAGGTGGTTGAAACTGTGACAGCAGCCCTCCTTTTCCCATCTGTGGTTTCTTGCTGGGGCTGCCTCATTAGGTTGGACTGTTTAACACCTGTGTTGAGAGTGAGTTAGCACTTTACCACCTCACCAGGTATCCTTTATCTTACTGCTGCAAAGCAGAAGGAAAAGGACACATCTTGATCCTTCATGCTTCTCTGTGTCCCACTGAGAAATCTGGATGTCACTTTGTAGATTCACCCATGTAGTTAGATCTGCTGCAGCCTATTGATCCAAGGTTTCCATTTTTTATGTGTACACGCTGTTCTATATATTATGCCAAGCTCTTCTTACCAGTCATAGTTATGGGTACATTTATTAATTTGTTTTAATTGGATTCTTTTTGACTGTATTCAATATGTCATTTCAGAATGGCACCTTTGTGTTAACCCCCTTTGGTTTAGTCTAGTTTTTCTTTGCAAAGGAAATACATTCTATGTCTCCTCCTCTTCATTCCTCCATCTTATTGCTTTATTTTAAGTTTCACATTTTGGTTCTGGATGTGAGGGAACAAAAATCAACCATATGGATTTCTACCATGCCCTTAATATATTGGCATTTAATTAGTTTCCCTTTCAACCCACATTTGCATTTTGATTCTCTATCACCATATCTCTATGAGTGACATCACTGTCATCAATATCTGCATCTTAATGATTCGCTCGTGCTGGGTTCTACCTGTTGACACTCAAACACTTTGCAACCAGCAGATAAGAGCCGGATTGGGGCCATTGATTAACCAACAACTTCATTATGGTGGCTGGCAGCCATTAACAATGCAACCCCATTGATTCAGCCGCTGTGGGAGAAATCAGGGAAAGATAACACTGGGAGCTGTGGTTTATATTGGATTCACTGCAGGAATCCCAATACTGATACAACCTCAAGACAAACATTAAGTCTGCGTGAATCACCTTTGCCCTGTCCCAGTTCTCTCAGCTGCAACAGAAAATATCAAGGTGTCACACAGCATTAGCTCAACTGTTTTCTTTGTATTAATATATAATGCTTGGCTTGAACAGCGGGAAGAGGAGAGATAAGCTATAATGAGAGGAAATGACTATATTTAGTCTTGACTCATCTGTCACTGCACGCCTCTGAGATTAATATCAGATAGACATTTAGTTAACAGGAGGAGGAACATTTGTCATTTTGCCGAATAAAAATACACTTATCAGGTTGTGAAACAATAGATACCCAGCATGCACACTTCCTAGAAGGTTTTGAAAAGTTTGGGCAGAGGGAGATGGTGGGCACTGTTCATGTTGGGATGCTTTGGAGAGCTATAACAGACACTGTGGGACTGTATTGCTTATTGTATGTCGCTGCTTGCATATTAGAAATTATGACAAAATAATGTCACTTTATGCTTCAAGTATATAAAAAACATCAGAGACTTTAACAAATGTTGCTTTAGAAAACTTTCTGTCCTAACTCTGAAACTCAATTTCTTCATTGTTTACGTGTTCTAAGATTGTAACCTAGGTTTTTAAATAAAAAATTATTGTTTTTTGACAATACACTGTTTTAAGTTGATAGGTAACTAGAGTTGCGGTTGGTGCATGAGGCTGTTATCATGTGATGAGAGGTTGTGAAAGATATCTTAAAGTAATAAGCTCTTAAAATGAAGAAAATTACAGAAGCCTGTTCAACACCAAGTCGAATTCCTTCTAAGTGCAAGCCTACTGGGCAATAAATCTGATTCTGATTAAAGAAATAAGAAAAAATTCTTCTCAAAACCTATCTTCATAAAAATATATCAGAATGGAAGAAAGTGTTGTGTTCTCTAATGCAGCCAAATTTGAACACTTGGACTGAAAACAATGCATACAAAGCATTAGTTCAAGGCAAACAAGTTTTTCATCTTGTTTGTTTTGTAAATTCTTACTTCTAACATATATTTTTTTCTTTTACATAGAAGATTTTATAATGTTATATAGTTTTTATTTATCTGTTCTTATATAGTTTTTGCAAATAGTTTTTTCTTTTATCAGTTAGAATTATATTGTCATTTCTAATGTAGACAGACATACATGGACATAGGGTGCAGAGTCAGGAGTTATATAACACAAAACATGAAGTATAACATCTACAATATGAACAAAATTTGTCCTCTCTGCCTCTAAAGCCTTGTTTATAAAAAAACAAATTATAAATATCATAGTGTTTATTTAAAGGAATGGGCACTGTCCTCTCAGCCCTCCCTTCTGTGGCTTCACTGATGCTCTGGCCCTTATTTCAGGGCGAGAAAAAAGGCGCATTGCGTAATAGTGTGCTTGAAATAGCTTGTGTCAGAAGTAGACCTGTGTCGCTGTTGCAGGCTCTGTGATCAGAGTTCTGGATAAACGCAGGCCAAAGGGTGCAGAAGTTGGTGAAACAGCGACGCGCTGTGGAGTGAATTGGTACTGCTTCCAGTTTGAATAATCCCAGTCACCCTTTGATAAAATGCAGCGCACACATAGAGCCAGCGGAGAACAATAGAAATAAATAAAATCCATTACGTTTGAGTGACTCTCCATAAAGAAGATAACCAATGTAGGTATATATAGGCTATATATGTTTAATCGTTGAGTTATTTCATAACTACAAGTGTGTATGTTTGAAAACATATATAAATATACATTATTGTTTTATTGGAGGCTTTGATCATGTAATTGCAGGCTATTTAACCGTGTCAAATGCATTCAAACCCCACGTTTTCGTCACAAGGTCAGTTTTAAATGATTTATGTGTGCGCATCGTGATTTCTGTCCCATGACACCTTTGCTTTCTCTTTCGGACATTTTTTTCTTTTTGTACTCATCACAAAAATAAATAAACATTAAAATTTTATCTTTTTTTTAATCATTACAATAGATCTTCCAGGTCTTAATCGCGGTCAAAGCCAAAGCGAATCTCCTCCCGGTTTTCCTTTTGAGGAATCATTTGATAGCCCTGTTAACTTTCATGTAACATTGTTTCTTGAAGGCATCCACAGCGAGCGCCTCAGTGTCATTACTGTGAGAAATGTGCTTTCATATTGGACGTCTTTTACGAAAGTCCTGGAAGAGATAGGACACCATAAAAGCTGCAAACGCGGATTAAAAGCCCATAAAAGCCACAAATCGCCACAAATAAAGCAGCATTACGTGTTATATATTTACAATTATAAAAATATGTAGCGAATAATTAAAAATCGTTTAACATTTATTAAATATATTGAAATATTTTGCGGAGTGGCGCGTAAATGTTTAAAAAAATAGCAAAAAAAAATATAATTTTACTAAATTTTTACATCTAATTAAACCAAAAGAAACAAAAAACATTTTCAACACCGACACGCATTTTTCACACATCCTGCACGCTTAAAATATCATGTTTGAAACTCCATATAGCTACGCCCCTTCCAGGACCTTCGACAATCCATTCAAGCCAGCAAGTTTGGAGAGCGTGTAGAGTTTAATCAATTCATAACGTCGAGATGGAGCCGAACTCACTGAAGGTAACGTTTGTTTTCATGCGTCCATTTATTCCAATTTCCCTTTGCTTGCTTTAATCAATAAATGCCCTTCTTTTAATCATAATTATTTTATAAAACACGCGCGAAACTTCGACGCGTTCAATTAAATGTTTATGCTGAACATGTTAAACAGTTTTCATTGTTGTGATTGTGCGCAAAAAACAAGAGGTGGATGTAATATATTTACAGTGCGTAAAGATAAAAATTTTAATTTTTTATTTTTTTATTTTTTTTTTCATTTCTTTAATATATAGTCCTATATATATATATATATTTTTTTTATTAATAATTTTTATTTTTGATTTCTTTCCACAGTGGGTGGGCTCGTCTTGCGGTTTACATGGACCATATATATTCTATAAAGCCTTTAAATTTAGCCGGGATGGCAAAGCCAGAATCCTCGCTCTTGGGGACTTTTTCTTCGTCAGATGCAAACCCGAGGATCCTATATGCATAGCGGAGCTGCAGCTTCTGTGGGAGGAAAGAACAAGCAAGCAACTTTTATCCAGCTCCAAACTTTATTTCCTACCCGAGGATACTCCCCAGGGACGATCCGTCGCTCATGGAGAGGTAGGAGTGTCTGAATCGCTTCGCTTATTTCGAGGAATTTCTACATTTGTTTACAGTTTTTTTATTTTTATTATTATGACATTGATGTATCAATTGGTGAAGAAAAACCGACTTATAGCGGAATTTGCTCTTTATACTTGTAGAGTCCAGCCTTGTTTGTCTATTGTGGTGTCAACATGCTGAATGCGCACTTGTCCAGCTGCGCGCAATAAGAGCTGCGCTCCGTGGGGTTAATGGTGTCATAATAAAAAAGAGAGAAACAAAAATGCTGTGAGTGTGTGTGTGGGGAGGGTTAAAAAAAAAAAAAAAAAGAAAAAATAATGCAACAATCCTGTTCCTGCCTGTCTGTCATTTTCATTTCTGGTTAAAAGCATGTCAGATATGCTGACATTCAAAGCGGAAATTGCGAAACGCTGTAGTAATGAATGCATGATGGGATCAGATGCAGATCCGTACGATATTTATTAACGCTGCTTGATGTTGAAAGTCATAAAAAGGGTGCCAGAGGCGAGCCGAGCCAGTGCTGACACGTCTTAACTATATACCCTCTTTGCTTTGCATAATGTTCCCTAGTGAACATTTCTGTCCTCAAACAATGATATTGTCGGCTCACATTTCTCTCAGCCGCGCCTGCCTCGCTGTTTGTTGGCGCAGACATGCAATGGTTATGATTGACTATGGCCATATGTGGCGCCTGTGATCCGGTTACGCTCAATGGCATTACACTATAAAAAGGAATTTATTGGTGGGGGTGTGTGGTAACACTGTAAACCCAAACAAATCCAAAGATACTCAAAATGTTTCTCATAGCTGATTAAATCAGAACGGCTGAGGTATGCATACAGAGATTTAGAGTTATTTAAGAAACACAGTTCAACTGCAGCACATATTAAGAAGTGTAGGTCAATACAAAATTTAGATATGTAATATAAATATTTTTTGTATAAAGTAATTCTGGACTTTTTTCGGTTCATGGTATACAGTAGGTATTGGAAGTATTTTGTATTTAATCTAATATTATTTCATAAATGTATTGAATTTTAACAGCTTTAGTTTGTTTATGTTGGCGACAAATCCTGCAATAACAGTTTGATTACACAATATTGAATATGGAGGTTCAGTCATCTTATGTTTATTATGAAATGTTTTTGATTTGTGCTTTGAAATATTTAAGTGTTCGGAAGAAAATCCACTTTAAAAAAAAATAAAATATATATATATATATATATATATATATATATATTTTTTTTTTTTTTCTTGAGTTTTTACGGTTGACAGTAGGCTGACAGGAAAGAGGGCATGAGAGAAGGGAAGAGACATGCGGCAAATGACCACAGGTCGGATTCAAACCCGGGTCGGCCGCATCGAGGACTAAAGGCTGATTTATACTTCGAAACTAGGTCGTCTGCGTAGGTGTCGCAGTGAACAAAAAAAGGGCCCCGCCCCCTCCGCAGACTCTCTGCTGCACCTTTCCCAAATTGTAGATGAACGCAGACAGCGCCGCAGAAAGGAGGCCGGCTTGTTTTTTTTTTTATGACCGCAATTGCGGAAAACGACTCCTGAAGTTGGACCAGCTAGAAGAGCGAGGTGTGCAAGAATGCTGGGACTCTTTTTGCACCTGGATCCCTGCTCTTTTTCGCCCTCATATCTCTCCATTGTCGGAACAACTTAAATCTAAAACGTCTGCATCAAGCTCTGCGGGGAGTATAACCAGCCGTTAAGGCCTCCGTACATGGGTCATGCGCACTAACCACTGCGCCACCTGCACGCCATTGAAAATTAATATGAATTATATTCCACTAATCCCAGCGTCATTCCATGCTAACCAATTGAGCTACTTAAAGCTAAATCAACCATCTTGGCTTTGGTTGTTTCAAAATGATGTGCTGTCCACCTTGTTTAAGGTATCGTGGAGGATTTTCACGATTAAAAAAAAAAAAGACCCACTCTCTCCACTTCATGCATGCATGAGCCTATTTCTCCTCGTGCACGCTCTTTTAAAAGTTGCTTTTCTCATGGCTCATACGTCCGCCCTAAATCACTACACAGAGAGGGGAATTTATAGTGAAATACGTTAACTTACCATTCGGAGAGATGCTCACTGCTTTTTGCTTCCCGTTGGTCACATAACTCCTCCTCCACTGCGCAATCCCTGCGGCATCTTTATTATTAGTCGCGGGCCGCTGTGACAGCAAATCCCATAATGCTTTGCGAGGAGCGCTCTCCGCATAAAGCATTCTGGGATATATCTGCCTCTTCTGAGGCCTTTCTTTTCTTCTCATACACTTCGTAGACACTTTTTCTCTTACGACCCTCGGCCATTTTCAAAGAGCTGCGGTGAGAAAGGTGAGCTTGAATGACTGTCCGAAACCGTAGCTCACCAAACATATATATGCCTGAAAGTGCACATGCACAGAACAGATAGCTAAAGGGTTGAGCATGTAGGCTGCCTTACGTAAACATATGACCAGAATTATTGACAATTAGGAGGAGCCCTTATTTTGTTGATCCGTTCAGAAATAAAAGATTGTCCTCTATACCTTGAAGTAGGTTCTAAAAGATTTTCTTACTTTTTTTTTTTTCTAAAATTACACACTAGTTATTGCCAACATCATTTGTAATGATAACGATCATTCTGTCAAAACAATGAGCCTAACAATTCATTAGAAAGTCACTTTTTTTTATTTCTCCATGTGTCTTTGAGCTGTTAACATTTAAAAAAAACTTGTATACAAATTGTGACACCATTGGTGCTGTTCCAAAAGTTTGTTTAATCAGCGTTCCCAGATTATGAGCCGTGGAACAAACAATATGTGTGTTTTTTTTTCTCTCGGATATAATGACAGCAACACTTTAATTGCTGCTTACTTGCTTTTGATCACTTTGCGGCTGCGTGGAGATTACTCTCTGTTGCTGTTATATTGTTTATAGGGGCGGACAAAGCCGTGTTTGTACTTGACTCTTCCGCTGATGGTTTACTTACATTCTTTCCTCTTGAGTAATAAGAGCAGTTATCACATTTCCCTTTCATGAGAAAGGTGGCTATTTATGGCCAGCAGCTTAGACAAGCTATCATCTCTGTGAATTCTTCCTTTGAGGAGGGGGATCTTCTCCTGAAACCCCCCTGGCGTTAGTATTTAACACACTGCAATTATTTAGTAATTACCCTGAGTGCATGCATTGCCTGTCCTAAAGACCACACTTGCGCAAGACATGTCGGCTCCACCCCTTCATTCCCATAGACTTATTTGCATTGCAAAATACTCTCATTCCAGTCCATTGACTATATGTGGAAAATATAATATATTCAATAACACAGGGTCTGCTCTGCTAAATTAAGTCACCCACATTTGCCACATGTGGTAAAAGCACATACAGTAGACATGCTGATTTAAAAGGAAACAAAGCAAATTTCTTGCACTGATTATCGATTTTACACTGATAAAGCACACTGTAAAAGTGTTAAATGATAAAGATAGGCAGTTTATAAATACATAATAAAGTTAGATTGTTATGAATGCATTTCAGTTGGACAAATCAATTTAACAGCTAAAACTCGATCCCCACACATAATTGATTCGTTATTAACTAGTTATTTTTTTTAACTACATTATTTGGCATGATGTCAAACTTTATTTGTCAGTTATGGTTTATTAATACATTTGGATAACAAAGTATTTGCACAGTCAGTTCCTGCACAGGTTAGCATTGTGTATGTGTAATTTCTCAGTTCAGAATACAAGCATATATTCATATATTACAAACAAAAAACAAATGCACATATAATAATAATATGATAAAGAGCTTATAGTAGAGTATATTAGTAATGTGTCACATTAGTGTGTGCAATGTCATCATGACTAATAGCTGTTTGAAATGAAATATACTTGCTGTGTATAAACAAATGCAAGGAATTCACACCTTGCAGGCCAATAATATATTCATTCTGTTGGATAGAGTCTAGAAACCCACACCTGGCACAAATGATAGAGCCAAAGATAGCAAATGTCACAGAATGTTGGAAGCCATCCAATGACAGATGACAAAGAGAGGAGTGAGGAAAATGTGGATTTATTGTAACTGATATTGTCCCTGCAATATGGAAGAATAATATCACCACCGTATAACTTTCTAATATTGTGAAAATGTACTGCAGAGGTTCCAACCTATCACAGCAGACATCTCTGCTGATTCCACTGTGGCACTAGCATCTTGACCAATAGGAATCTACTATTTTATTGTGATTCGGTCTTAAATCCTTGACGATACTTATGTTTTCCAAGGTTAACACGTAAATATTTTCATTTTTCCACAAGCTAAAATGTGCCATGGACTCAACAGATTCCAGTCAATTTAATGATGTATGAGCAGCTTTACTACCTAAGTCATAAAATGTTACTGTCATAATAATACGTCTTCTTAAATTTATGCAAACAATGTGCCATTGATTGGCAACAATATCAAAAGCCTTTTTTTTACTGTAGTACGTTTAAGCAATGTTGTTAAACTATTAAGACATGAAAAGTCACTGATATTGTAACAAACTTTGAATACTCTATCCCATTCATCAGCACTGATGGCTGCAGAGATCAGAAATAAAACTTGTTAAAAATGTCATATTTTAACACTTTTGCTGTTGCGAAATATTCAAGGCTTTAATTTTTCAATAAAATATTAGCAAACTATATCACCCAAATATTCTTTTGTATTGGTTTGTATCCCAGACAGCTACAGCTAAGAAGGTCCTGCTTTAATTAACATTGTTGGTAAACCAATTATGGCTTAAAATATCTCTGTAAAAGGGGTCAACTTTTTTATTTGTTTTTTTAACAACTTATGCCTTACTTTCATTAAAATAGTGTTAATTATCAAGAACTGCCCCTGGGTTAAAAAAGCTCATTTTGCTAATAGACTAATTTTTGACATTAGCGCTATTACTAAGTTACTGTTGGAAAAGCTAATGTTCCTTTTTATTCCAACTCAAACTTTTTAAATGATGTTTTTATAGTCCTTAACCAATAATACACATATATTACCAAGCATAATACTTAACTAATTTGCTTAATTAAAAAAAACAAACTTCAATCCCCTCTAAATGTTATAAAGCCAATAAAAGAGACATAATTTCAACTTGAATCAAATCATTTCTCCTGTGTGGATTGTGAATTTTAGTACAGACGTCTTAAATACATAATGTTCCTTTGAAGTTTCACAGTTCAGACTGTGTAATTTGGAGGATGAAATGCTATAAGTGCTATGTAGCCTGTCCTCAATTAAAGGGCTAATTTTTCTCTAAGTAAATCAAACTACTTACTGTATATTACAGCAGTGGAAATCAGCCTGACAGCTTTGAGTCAGTTTATGACCTTCAGTGAGCCCATTCAGATTCTCGCTGACTTTGCCCCATAACACACCAATCTGCACCGCATGAGTCAGCTATACAGGAGCTGCAGATGTAATTCATAATCCAAAAACTACACACACACATACACACATATATATATGTATATATATATATATATATATATATATATATATATATATATATGTGTGTGTGTGTGTATGTAATATATACAGTATGCACTGTATATTATAAAAATAGAGAACAAGTGTTAAATTCCACACTTGACAAAAGTAAACATTACAGATGCTTTCTTTATAAACCTTACATTACCTGTTTTCCCTTGGTGATGATAGATTCACGGCTGTGCAGCAATACTGTAAATCTGTAACTGACTAAAAGGCAGCAGCTTAATTTGTCCTGGTGAGTCATACAGATATGAACATGATAACTTCCATTTCTCAGGAAATGTAGTGTTTTCACAGGGTTTAGGTGCTAAATGAGAACATATTGTCTCGTGAGATAAAGTCTAAAAGCTGCTATAATTTTAGTTTATGGTGTATATTCAATAGATCAGGTTGGATTTGATTTGAATATTTTCACACAGTTTAAAAGTGTCTGAATGTGGAGCGTAATCACCTGGTTGTACCCTGCTTTCATCTCAAGCTTGAGATGAAAACAATAACCTCCACATTCCCAAAAAAAAAAAAAACTTGTTTAAGCCTTTTATTAAACTTTCTGGAAGTGGATTACTGATTCACTTGTACTTTGGAGCTTGGAGGTATGATGTAATTTCCTGATTATTTCTCAGGTATTTGTTTGCCTGTAACCTCTCCAGCAGCTTGTTTGTAGTTTTTTTTTTCTTTTTGCTGTGCTGTGCAGTGACGGGAGGAACCAACCCATGACCTACTGTGCTTGTTTTTCTTCTGTCAAAAGGGTTGAAAGGTCAATTCCTTTTAAAACGTAGCTAGCCCTTTTTTATACAACAACCAGTCAGCTTTGGGCTGGAAATAAAAATAATGATTTGAGGGAATGCATGCAAACTCCCAATGCATGTGTTTTGCTGATTAAATGATAAACAGAACAGGAGTGAATTTATGAATCTATTTATACCAAGTTAATTATTAGGTCCATGTGCAGAGGAGGCTCTACTTTTCACTGCGTTTCGGGCTGACAAGCAGTGTTTACCACCACCAGTTGAGGCCAGCTTGGTCTTTAAACAGGCTTTGTGTCGGGTTGCTCACCCATTATGACAAACCCTCTGTTGGGGCCCTTTGCTCTATTTGCTTGCCTGCAAACTGCCACTGACTAAGCAGTCACATGTGTTTTAAAGCTCACTGAGTGACACAATTTTTCTTCTCACACCAAATGTCCCCCCTCTTCTCTCCTCTCCTCTGCCTGCCTGGCTGTAATACACAGATTTCTGTTTTTGGACAGAGCTGTTGTAGATAGCAGCTCACCGACACACAACACCCACTTATTGTACACTCCTCCTTCAGGCTCTCATAATTGCTTATTCTTATCTTTTTACAGCACATCCTACTTTTGCTGCATATGCAGCATAGAAAGAGGGCCGCCCTCTTAATGGGAAGTGTGCATCAGTGGAGAATATTCCTGGATCATGTTATATTAATGCGCTATTATCACCACCTCTGATTTCATCTGACCTCTCCTCTCCTCTGTTCTGTCCCTGTAGCTGACAAGACTTTGGCACATAGACACAGGCACACTGACAGGCAGGGGTACTGCAGCAGTAGGCCCGGTATTGATTGCTGTGGAAAACACTTTGGCATGCATCCAGAGCCATTTCTTCAGCACATGGCAGGAGTCCATGCATGTGTTCTGGTGCTGGCAAAGCCAGCTTGTAGGGAAATTAGATTGTATTCATTTGCTGCTTCTTTGATTTTGTTTTTTTTCCTAAGGGACAAAACACTGAACAAATAATTTGAGGCATCTGGAATACTGTTGAGTTAGGTATAAGTGGTTTTGATATGCAGCATTTTGATAAATGAGGTCGTTCTGCAGAATGGCCGGAGTGTAAATGTGATATGTTGGATTTTTACAGACCTTGTTACTCCGTCTGGTCTCTGCATTAAAACAAATCTCCCCATTCAGATAACAATGGCAGGAATTTCATAAAGTAGAAGTGAAAGGTGGGGGGTATTTTAAATTTGTTTTTTTTTAACTGTGCATGTGCGGGTGCATGCCTCCTCCTGCTGCAGAACAAGTCATTAACTCTGCACACTGCCCTCCAGTGAATTCCTCACCATTGCTGAAATAGCATGTAAATTATTACCAGCTATTTTGAATAGTGTAATTTAAAACCTTTAAAACGTAATAGCAGAGACTTCAAAGGCCATAAAAAAAATCTGCCCTACAAACATTAAGATTTGAATTTCTTTTTTCTTGTTGCATTTTGCTGTGTAAGTAATAACATGTTTCTAGCCTTGCATGTTTGACGACACACTGGAGACTTTTGGCGTTCCTAAGCTCGGTTTGTTCCACTTTGTCATTCACTAACCACTTGAACAGGCAAACATTTGCCTTGATGCATGACTCCAGTGCCTACAGCTACAGTAGATCTTTATTATAACTTCTGATGCAGCCACAGATGGGAAGCCCCTTCTCGGTAATCCAGTCAACATTTTTAATTCTTCACTTCCTTGGGCGAAGCATTATGCATTCAGAGCCTCTCCCTTTATTTTCATTGCATCTTGCTGAAATGGAGCATATAAGGCTGCAGTGATTCGAGCGGGGCTGACACAGCTTTTTGCCGCGGTGTCACCTTACATGATGAATGCCTCACCCACTTTCAGGATGGCTTTGAAATCTCTTATCTCTCTGTTTCTGGTCGTTTCTAATGCTGCTAAAGAATGCTAAGTGTGTATATCACCGCGGCTTGTGTAGCAGCAATCTCTTAATGGAATCAGTGAATAAAAGATGAGTCCAGCAGTGGTTCGTCGATATGCAGCAACTTTTATGCATATATGAATAAACTGCACAAATTAAGCAGTTTGTCATGGTGTAGAATCATTCCCACCTCTTTAAATTGTGCACCTTGAACTCCTTGGAATCTGAGAGGAGTCTCAACAACATATATTCTGATTTGATTGTCCCTGGCAAACCTCCTAGAGACTCTTTAAAAAAAAAATCCTGGATAGGTTTGTTTTGGGACACTGCAGCCAAGGTCAGCCACGGAGAGGAGAGACAGATAATGAACTCATATTGTGTTTCATAGCTTCTTTTTCTCTTCCCTCCTTCATTCACAGTGCTTATCCTGCTCCGTCCACATCGCCCATGTCACCATGTCCATTACTCAATTACTAATCTCCTATGGCCTTAGGAATTCCTGCGCTGACCTCTCGGAGGCTGCAGCCTAAAACCTTTGCAGTGTGTGTATGTGGCCACGGTATAGAAAGACAACCCACCCACTGAGCTTCAGCTCCCTTTGACTTCCAAAAAAACAAAGTCTTTGCATTCAATAATTAGCATTGAGATAAGCTATCTGTACTACAGCTACATTATTTAAATTTTTTACTAATTAACTTTTGTAAAGATCTCTTCAAGAAATATGTTATGAATTATGAATATTCTCCATGTACAACAAGGATCATCAAAGTCCTGGCTTTCCAAAATGACATTCTGGCTGTATTTATATGAAATACCACAAACTACACACCAGTTCCTGCTTTTAAGTCTGCTGCGGGTTTAGTGAGGCAGCAGTAGAAGAACCCAGTATAACTTGTGTTGATGTTTAGGACAGGAGACTTCAGGTTTTCTTTGTTAAACATGAGATGGGAGAGAAACAAAGATAATCGATAAAGTGTCCCTACATAGACAGACCTGTCCGAGCCTATTAACTTCAGACATGCTACTGTACAAACACTCAGCCAGCCATGGTTTTTGATATTGACGCTATAGCTCACCACTCATAGGACCGTGCTTTGAAGGGCAGTAGTTGTCAATTAAGGGTAAGTTATTTTTAGTTGTTTTTCTACTTTTTTTGTTTGAGAGGAACATGGATAGGCATTATGATGGGTTAATAATTGAGTTGATCTAAACTCAGATTGGCAACAGATTAAAGGGCTATTTCACAGTATTTTTAGGAGCCTAAACTCAATAATTCATAATAAAAAATTAGGGCGGCAGACAATAATTATTTTGCAAATTGATTAATCTATTGATTATTTTTCTGATTAATAATCGGATAGCCAAAGATTATTTAAAGAAGACTTTTTTATGAAATTAAACCACCTTTTCCACTTGTTTACTTCTGGATAGAGCATATTGACAGATACAATTTTTATGAGTTTTTTTTTTATTTTTATCTTAAATGCAAAACACTTTTATATTTTTTTTTACAATCCTGGTATATTTGCTGCTCTAAATGTCAGCTAAAGGCATGTTTTAGAATCTCTATATTCCAGTTGACTATTAATTATTAATCGATTACTAAATTAGTTCACAATTTAATCGATTAATCAGATTAATCCAATTAATTGTTTCAGCCCTATTAAAAATATAATTTATCTGAACTGCTTAAGGGTTATCTTGATTAATCTAAATAAAACTGATTCCTTAAAATAAAAACAATATATATATATATAGACTTAAAAAAAAATCTGTCCCACTGCATGTTTAGGGTGTGAAAAAGAGAATAATCAAGATAAAAGTTCTCCTGAAAAGATATGGCTTCTTTTGGTCATGCTAATTGGTGCACAGCTCTGCTTAAAAAAAGGAAGAAGGATTTATCTAGTTGTATTTAGATGATGTTGCTTTGTTTAGGACCTTATTGTCTTAAGTCTATGTACCATCATTCCTAATGCATATCATGCAGCTCCAGTAAGGTTGAGGTATTGATAGTCTGCATACATGATGTTACATTCAGCTGGTTGTATTTTAATACAACAATAAACTCTAGGCAGCTTTAAATCAGTGTATCTGTTTATCTTGGCACTGGAGGCAAAGTTACTGGAAAACAGTCATATATTTAGACTCTGTTAGTGTAGGAATCCTGTTGATGTGTGAATTGACACCCATGTGTTTGTTGCGTTGCTGATGTGTAGTGTCACCTCTTGAATGTTAGGTTGCAGGCCTCTGACCTATATTATCAAATAGCCCCGCTGGCTGTGTAAACGGACGCCACTTTGCTTAACTACTAGCTGCCTAACTCGAAATGACAGCACAGTGCGGACGGCGGCATTTACATAGGGGGCATGGCCGGTAGTTTGTAAACCGCCGTTTTGAAGCCTGGTATCCAAGTAGTGAGACGCAGACCCCTGCAGTGTTTGCTGAAATACTGCTGGAATGATTCATCTTGGACACATTACAGGACATCAAAAGCTGAGATATTTAGTCAGCTGCTAAATTTAGAGGAATTGGTGTCATTATCCTGAAGTTGTTGATGATTATTCTTCAACCTATTTAAGTCTCTATTATTTCCTTAACCCAGAGCAGGGTGTACACTGCTGGGACAGAAATGAGAAATTTCAAACATTGGGTCAAGAACAATGATCCAGTTTATCTTATTAGGGTTCATTCACAATTTTTTATTTTTTGCAAGTGTACAAATTATACACAGGGGGGCTCAGGCTCAACCTTACACCTCATATTAACATTTTAATGTATGTTTTTAAGTTGCATGCTTTATTTATTTTCAACCTTTTATAATATTGCAACTTTGTAAGTAAGTATTTAGCATTCCTCATTTTACCTCATAATAGCCACATAACTACAATAGAGAAAGATGTCTTTGTCTGGGGTGAAATAAAGAATGTGTTAAAAAGGAGGAGACGTAAGGATCTTTGTCACTCTTCACAAATTTTAACTTTAGTTCGTGCTTTGGTGATGCAGTGGTTAGCCCGCATGACCCATGTATGGAGGCCTTAGTCAAAAAAATAAACTACTACTGTCTACTGTCAAAAAAAACCCAAACGAAAAAAGGAGCCACTAGTGCTGTGAAAACTCAAAAAAAAAACTTCTACTTTTACTTTAGATTTAAATGTAAACTGATTGAGCATTTTAGATTCATTCAAAATAATACAGTAATGCCTCATAATGATGTGAGTAGGTTTTGACATTAGAACCAAATACCCTTCTTAAGACATTAGCCTATTATTTGCTAATGTTTAGTGCGAGCTTGGTTTAGCATTCCCTCACTTTCACCATAACTTAAATCAGTATACCATAGCTATGGTTTTTATACTAAATTTGGACATTTTTATATATTTTTTAATGGATTAGGAGGTGATATTTATGTTATTTTATGATCCTTTAAATGCAGAATTGTGTTTACAGGACTGCTAGTTATGTTGGATGGGCAGCAGTAAATTTAAAGCTATAGCTCCCCCCTCAGAAGGACAGTTGTTTCTGGGTTAGTAATATAACCCTGTATCCTGAGTCAAACTCATTACCCAAACATGTGTAATCAGCTGAAGCCTGGAGCAGTTCAGGTCTGTCCCAGGACTGTTAAGAAAATAACCCAAACTCTGCTAATTTTAACCTGCAGGGATTTTTTTTTTAGTGTACTTTTTGTTAGGTTGATGTGAGACAATAAATGTAAAGATCTGAAAAGACACTAATGAAATTCTTTGAAATATAAGTATTTATATATCTCATCTCTTAGCTTCACTCTTTACAAATTTAAAGCATTTTGACTTTGACAAGTTGTTTAGTCATCTCTTGCACTTCCAACCAAAATAAAATGGTGGTGATTATATAATACAAATCATCTAGTTGGAGAACCAGAACAGTGTTTTGTTTTGTTCATGCAGTGGCATTGCAGGTTGGTGCAATGATGTTATTGCAATTCTTTCTCAATAATCAACTTGGACTTGTTCTCAGAAACTGCGCAGAGAAATTTCTTAATTCTCCACTATTTACATATTTCTCAACCACATCTCATGTCTTATCCAAGCCACAAATCATTCATCATCTTCCTATTCCCAGCTCCCAGGCTGTAACTAGTTTGAGTTTGGCTGGTAAAGTAGAAAACAAAAAAAGGAAGGAATTGTTATATGGGGGCTGCTTTTTTCAATGCAGCAGCTTACTTCATATAACTGATTATATTGGGGACTGTGTTGACAGCTGCTGAATTGTATTCACCTGTTGTGTTTTTTTGCTCTTAAGCCAAACAAGTCCCCAAACAGGATCTGTTGACACGCTAGCAAATCACCGCATCTTTCAGCGGATTAATATAAAAGCAATCACCTATTTTTTTTCCCTTCCTTGTCAGGGTTTTATGTTACAGCTCACTCGCTCTATTATCTCTGCTTTAAATAGACTCGGCTGAAACATTTGCTTTCTTTATGCGCCTTCAACAGATTGCATCAAACTACAGTGGATAAATTTTGTGGAGAAACAGAGCAATGTGGCTCTTTTGGCTGCAGGCTGAATGCTATTTACTGTTGTTCTGCATTATTTAAACGGCCTGCTTTTTTCGACAGTCAGTTTTTTACTGCACGGAAAGCCGGTTACAACCACCCGCCACCGCTTGACAGCTGAAGACAGCTCATTATAAGACGACCAAAAACCCATGTTTGATGTTTTTACTTAGTGAGGGAGGCACAGCTATATCAAGCTATCCCTTGCAGGCTTTTGCTTTATAAGGAAATACTGTCTCCAACTGGTTGGGATTTGATATGCCTGTAGTTGGAGTTGATGTGAGAACTGAATATGGGTAATTGTATAGACAGAGCACTCAGAGAGAATATGAAACGCTGAGAAGACATGTGTTTGTTTTTAGAGTATTGTTGAGGAGGGAAGAAAAAAAAACACACAAAACAGAAATGTTTTAATCAAAACAAGGAACCGAAGCAGAAAAAAAATAGATCCAAACATCTGAGGACTTAAAGGATGTAGAATTTACAGCAGAGTTGTTCTTTTTGATTACAGAAGACTGCTTAATTGCAGCTTTATTGAGTGCACACCCTCTACTTACACACATAAATATAACATAATGAGTGTTATTTTAATGTCAGCTGTACACAAGCTCTTTGAGGGGAAATGCACAAAGCCAGACAGATGCCTGGTAAATTGGAGATAACCAAGGTAAACATCAGAGACCTAGCTCCGTGTGTTTCGGCCTTTTTCAGACATCTGTCCTCCAGATTTCCCTGTTTCTGTAATAGCCGTCTTAGAGCAAAACCACTCCATTCTGTTGGTAACAAGCACTTTAGCCATTAGCCCCTTCAAATGGAAACACATTTAAGAGTCTTTGCTGCCTCCCCACTCCGCTGGTCTTGAAGTTGTTCAAGTTGGAGAGTTATTAAAAGGAGCTGAATCAACCTCAGGAAAAAAAAGGAAGTTAAACCCACACAGTGAAGAGAGAGCAAATCCTATTTAGTAAGCCAACTAAACTGACTAAAGCACTAAGCTTTAAGTCATTTCTCAGTGCCTGCTAGACACATTTCTACCTATTTTCAAGTTCTACCCGGTATTAGAGACTCTATTTGGACTTAATATTGCTTTCTATTCATAACATTTCTTCTCTAATAATTTTCCTCTAAACTCTGGGGGCGTATTAAGCCTGAGTAAAAAAAACAAAAAAAAAACATGCTATGTCTCGAGATCAGCAGTCCAACTTTTCTAAATGTTAATCAGAAAGTCTCAACACAGCGACGTCCTCATTGACATTGATTTAACTCCCCGACGTCAATCCAATTCAGCAATCATCCGCATCATCCATATTCATGCCGCTGTAATTTACTTACGCTAATGTGCATCCACAGCCCGCCACGCTGCTGCTCGTTGCTCATGCTAATTTAGTTGATAAATAACAACGGTCCGTTTGTCGTCTTTCATTCAGTGATGATGTCCTGATTCCATATCTAGTTTTACCCAACTCTTGACCCTAATTATTACTACCTTAAAGCCCGAAGCTTAATCACTCTAAGTGAATATCATATGATGCAGCATTAAGACATCCGAATCACATTACGGATGAGTACTTACACTTTAAAATGCATCACTATAAAAAAACGTAGTTAATAACTTCATCAGCTGGGAAAAGGAGTAATTGGATTTGACTACCTTAATAAGGGAAATATTTTCATGCTATGAAATGTTGGTTATTATGGAGGTACAGTATGTTTGGAGTTTGTTAGCCATGCCTCCGTGATATGCATACTGTGAAACAATGTGGTCAAAAATCCCACAGCATCACACTCCCTTTACCGTACTTAGCATTTAAGCAGCATTAAGCACTTTGCTGCATAATCATCCCTCATTTCAAGCTAAACACATGGTGTTACTTCCAAACCAAATGGGACCAGCTAATGTCCTGGTTCTATTTCTCAGACCTGCAAAGAAACATTTGTGATCATGGAACAGAAAAGACTTCTTGCTTTTCTTCCAAATAGATGTTTGACACGTAGATAGCCTCAAATGGACATAATTGAGACTTTCATCCTGAGCAGTCAGTCAAAGTGAGATTTAGGGATTAATTGCACTGGCCTATCCTTTGCCTGACTGAACACCCTGCCTAGATTTACAAAGTTTTCAAGATCTAAAGCTGTTTGATCAAAGCTCTAATTATATATGAAGGCAGATTTAGATGAGAAACTAGCATTATTTTGTAACAACTGAGGATCAACGTACATAGTTGAGTATTTTTATGCTTTCTGCATTCCGAACAGTTTGTTAAATAGCATTTTATTAGGTTAGATATTTTAGTAGCAGAGTATCCTAGTGCAACAAAAGGTGGATTTCTTTTAAACTTTTTTTCCCCACATCTTTACCAGGGTGCTATAAATTAAGGTTTAATCTCAGATTTGCTAACTTTCCGTATTACATTTAGGCAGAAGACATCTTAATGTAGAAATGTGAAAACATACATGTATGCCTTCTGAACTAACAGCTCGACCTCTAACTCTTTCAGCACGAGGTGATCGCTGTGTCCGAGAAGGTAATTGTGCGGCTTCAGGACCTGGTGAAGTGGACGGTACCGGATTTCTCGGGATGGGCCAACGGTCTGAAGGTGGAGCCTCTGAAGCCCTCTGTGCTTCGCGAGCTGGGGACCAACGGAAGACGCGAGGCCCTCCACCGCTACAGGGAGAGCACCCTGACCAGCGGCCTCAACTTCAAAGACGTCCAGAGGGAGCGAGCAAATCTAGGTAAGCACCAGCAGCTTCCAGTCATTCCCAGAAGCATGCTGCATCATTCCCTTCATCCCTGTGCTGTTATATTGTTTACGTGTTTGTTTCCTTTTCTCTCCATAAATCACATCTTGTTTATTGCTCTTTGCTTGGTTTAACAAGTGCCGTCTTGAATGCAGTAATTCATCAGTTTGTAGCTGAAGCTTCTGTTATAATGAGCTGTGAATTACACTAATAGCAGCAGGCTGTTTACCAACATATTATTATTGCATACAGTCAAACAACTTTGGTTTCCCTACTGGAAAAAACATAGCAACCATATTTATTAAAATAGCTGCATCAAACTGTAGTTTAAAGCTCCTGTGATACCATCAGTCCAGGTGTGATAATCATCTGTGCAGCAAAGCAGATTAGAGGATCACTGCTGTGTGCATCTGAATGGTTGCCTGGTGTATTCATCACATACACTGTGCCATTAAGTACTTGTTAACGCTTGATTCTTGACTCTTGGGCTCTCAGTGTAGTTTAAGCTATGAATCAGTCGCACCATAAAGCTGAAAATGACTCATCCAATGCAAATAGGAAACTCTAGCATTTGAGTTTAATAATCAGAAGGAACATTATGTTCTCTTTGAAGCTCTTGGCCTCTCTCTCTCTCTCATGTGGCTGTGATGTAATGCCTTATGTTAACCAAGATGTTGTAACATAATTTATCAAACGAGTTAATGCTATCTTGATCACTATTTATTGTGAAGCCACAGAGAGTTTGTCTCATATTTTTATTTTAGTTCATTGTTTTTCTCGAACATACTATTCTTAAATGTTTAAAATGTTTGAGGTATTCTGTAGCAAATGTTGATTTATTGATGACTTGTCTAACGTTTTCTGCTCCACAAAGAAAAGCCATTATGTGCTTCTGGGTGATGCTGTAATGCCCTTGATTACTGAACCCTGCATGAATCTCATACGCATAAACGACAAGACAATCAATAATGAATGCTTTGTTGTTATTCTAGGAATCAATACAACGTGAATCTGCTCGTCTGTGTGTGTCTCTGTGTGTGTTTATGATTGCTTGCTTTCATAAGTAGATTTGTCAGCTTGCTTTTTAAGCGGTATTATGTTCCATATCTTGGCTCTCTATAAATGTGCGGCTAGATTATATAGATTAAACCATTGTGGGTGCAATAACTTGATGATAACACTATGGTTGCTTTGTGTGTGTGAGTATGCGGTGTTTGTGCATGTGCGCCTATGTTGCTAATGAGCAGCACTGCCACTAATGACTCCATCAGGCTGTTTCTAAATGCACTTGTCACTCCGATGGGACACTCCGCCAGAGATTCTGCCCACTCAGCAGAACGGGCCATAGATTCTGGCAGGGGCACTTGAGACATACACACTTACACACCGTTTGATAGCAGCAGATGTACATGTGCGATGCACAGACAATGGATTGTGTGCACTCATTTGTTTGTTTGCTTGCTGCATCTTCGGCGCGCGCCGTTTGTTGACAGTGTAACAATACGAGAGGAGTGCTGGAGAGTTTTGGGGAAGCGGATCACTTATTCATCAAAGCAAACGAGCATTATTCTACGCGCTGTGTTTTGCATAGAAATATGAAATATGCCACTGCAATGCTGCTGATTTCAGAGATGAAATATTCATGCTGCAGCAGGAGCAGATCAGATAGAAACATAGCCTTAAAGCATCTTGTTGCTGAATGTCTAATTCTGTGTAATACTTTGGCTCATTCTATAAACTGATTTTTATGATGGCTCCTTTCTCTCTCTCTTTCTTTTTCTTCTTGCTTTAGCCTGAAGTGGCTGTATTTCTTGAGTGATGCATTTGCTGATTGTTATTCTTGGGCTGATGTGTAGCTACGTAAGAAGAATTGGATTGTTCCCCATAACAGGATACTGCAGATAAACCACAAACTGCACAGAAAGCCATTGTGTGCTAAACAGCAATAAAGTGTGCCATTGTTATTAAGGGAAATAGTGTTTTGTTATTTACTTTTCCCAATGTGTTATACGTTTCCTGGCTTTTTGCCATTGTGATTGAAATACCTTCTTTTACATTCTTTTTAACATATAACATAAAAGCTGTTTATTTTATTTTTTTCTCTCAGCACATGAAGGAATGATGGTTTGTTAAATAAACAAAGCTCTGCTGTGTGTTGTCTTCAGAAAAGAATGGCTTTTTCAAATATTTAATTAGAGTGACCTTCACTGCAGTCTTGCTCTATTCACAGCTCCCCAAAGCCTCTGAGGTGTGGAAATAGTTGGTGTCATAACTCAAATTGCAGCTCTGGGTGTGTGAATGGTTTCAGTGGTGTACCTGAGGTAATCTTTGTTTCTTAAAATACATACAGTGACAAATTCATTGGCAACTGTTTAAAGGCTTATAGTAGATTCCTTTCTTTACTGTGGTAGCATCGTCTCACACTGACATTTTTAAATAAAAATCCTACATTTAATCGTTTTTATTCTGTGTTAAAGTAAACAGTAGTGGTTTTATTTAAATCTTTCCAGTTTTATTTATCCTTTACTTTTTGATGTTGAGCATAGTATTTAGGAATTAGACTACATACTCGGTTATGAAGTGAGTGCCACCATCACAAACCTGAATGCTAAATTAACTAAAATCTTGATGGAATTAAAGTGGAGCAATGTATTTTAATAAGTACGGTGATGGATCTGTCATGCTGTGGGCT
Source organism: Cyprinodon variegatus (assembly GCF_000732505.1). NCBI lineage: Eukaryota > Metazoa > Chordata > Actinopteri > Cyprinodontiformes > Cyprinodontidae > Cyprinodon > Cyprinodon variegatus. The sequence continues at coordinate 724,058 of NW_015150619.1, forward strand.
TGTGGCTCTCTTCCAAAGGCCCTTGTTACCTTGTTTTTAAGTTTATGGCTTTAAGACTTTTTTGAGTAGAATAATAATGACCCAGAACAGAAACCTGTGGCAAGAGCTCGGAGGAGGAAATCTGGGCCATCTACCACTTCTTAGCTTCCAACCCACAAAAAAAAAGAAGAAAAAACAAACAACTAGAGAAATTTTGGGGGTTTTGCACCATCTGTGTTCTTATAGGGTTGTGGGAGTTTAGTTTATAGGAAAAAAAACAAAACAATATTTTGACATTTTTTTTATTTTTCTCTGGGGATAAGGTGTATAAATGTTAAAGTTGTTTTTTTTTTCATTTTCAGGGTGTGAAATCATGGTGCTGCTAATTGCTCATTCAAGTAGCAGACTGATCCTTTGCAGGAACCTTGTCTTTTTAAATGTGTATGGTTTGAAGAGACATCGTACTTGTATCTTCACCTTAACTTTTACGCGTAGTTTGGGCTGCCAGTAGTAATTTATTTGTCGTCTACTGACATATTTTTGTTTAGTTATGCTGCTGATATCAATTATGCTGTACATTATCTTTTCCAGGAAAAGTGTTTTATCTATTAATTAATAATAAAAAAACTAAATTTTTCAGTGAAATAAAATCTAAGCAATTGGTTGGAGTTTGAAACTTTAAATGTATTTATAAACTGCCATGTTAAAGATAGCAAAATGCAAGCAATGTGTTTTATGTGGGGTGGAATTACAAGCCAAATCCAGTTTAAAGCAGAAATATCACTCAAAGTGAACTTCGTGGAAGGAAAGAAATTCCATTTCCATTTAAATCTTTGATTAAAATGTGATAAATGAGAATCTAACTTGAGAATATCTGTAAAGCTGGAAAAAGTACCACTTCCGTCCAGATTATGTACTGGTAGATAATCAGATAAAATAAAGTACACTTCATTTCATTATATTCTAATTCAATAACCTTTATAAGCAGCCAGCAAATTCCAGTCCAAGAACTCAAAGATAACTTTGTTCCATAAGAGCACTGAGTGTGCTGTATTGTATTTTGCATTCCTTGCGTAATCTGTAATGTAATTCACTTAATCAGGTAATGCAAACTGTCCTCTCAGTTTATCTTGTCCTGTAGTGAGCTCCTTTTTACAGCTCAATCCACCCGGGATAGTTTGCCAGGGAAGTTTACATTCTGCCCTTCTATCTCTCCCCAGAGGACTGGCCTGATTCTTTTTTCTTTTTCTTCTCTGCTTTTTTTTTTTTTTTTTTCAATGCTGCCTGCTGAAATTGGTTTCTGGTTGTATACTGTGTGGCTGAGCAGATGAGAGCCTGATCTTATGATATAGTTTGTTGGTGTGTGTTGGGAGAAATAGAGCTGATGAAAAAATAGATAAATAGAGACTAAGAAGGACGCTTGATCCTTCTGATTTGTTAATTTTATTTCCTCGTCTTTTGTTTCATCAGTTCAAGGCTTCCTTGTAAAGACGGATGAATGGATGGTGAGTGTGATCTGATGTGGAGGACCTTAAAAGGTTGTAGCTTTTGACTCCTGTGTTCAGCAACTTAGATGGTTGTTGACCTCTACACTCACCTGAGGTTTCATTTGCTCAGTGCTGCAAGGATCGGTGGATTCTGAGAAAATACCAACACCGTAGGAAGTGACAGCGAGGAGAACAGGAGAGAAAAAAAGGAAAATAAAATCAGCAAGTTTGCAAAACACATTCCTCTTGTAAAAAAAGGCATATTGGTTATCTGGTGTTCAAGGCTGGAACAGTGAATTCTAGCATTGTATTATAAATAGTTTGATTTATTTTCATGATTTAGGCATTTTATAAAAAAAAATCAACTTATTTCATTATTTATCAAAGTACATTAGACTGAGTCATGTTGTATCAATAGCTGCTTAATCTTTTGCATGTTTTAATAGAGCGGTGGGGCTCCTCACCAGCAGTCAGTGGCTGGGAGGTGGCTTACACCACTACAGGTCACTGACGCACTACAGGGCAATGCAGAGCAAACCAGTAACATACTGCTATAGTGTCAAAGTACAATTATGAGCCTTTGGTTCATAAAGTATGCAAATTTTGCTCTGTGGAAGAAAACTAGAGAAAACATGGAGAAAACATTCAAACTTCAGCTAAAATGTCCCACTTCATCAGTGCCGAATAAGTTTATCTGTTTCTCCTTGAAAGTGTCTCAGAAGCAGAAAGACCTTCCTATGTTCTGTTTTTATGTTTTAGTACATCCTGTTACTATTAACAGTAAGTACTAATTGATAGCAATGGACATTTTAGAGGAGAGGTTTGCACTTATACTTGTTCTTTGTATTAAATGAAATGAATGAAAACATATCGGAAAGCTTGTAATGTAATATTTTATGTATTTCCCCATTGAGACCATTAGTAGACTCATCCAGGTGTATTTAGGTCAATGAAAAGCTGATATATTTTGGTGTTAATCCAAAAGAGGAAAACTCTTGTATTATATTTATGCTATGAGTTATGGCAAACAAATATTAAAGTATTGAAATATCTTTGCTTCATAATCCTCTACAAGCATGCAGATCCATCTATTGTAGACCATTTTCTATCTCAGATTTACCTTCCATTCAATTTCCCATTAAAATACTTCAGTAAAACTCACAAAACTTTGGCCTGTTCACTCTTTTTGTCTCATCCTCTCTTTGAAGTGTTTCAGTAATTGTCTGGTTGACACCCGTACAATCCACTATTTTTTTCTTATATCATTATCATGTTATGCCCAACATAATCATGATATATTAGTACAAAAACCTTTTCATTTGATCTGACATCACATTATTAGTTTTTGAGGGGCAATATTTTGGGTTTGGCAAAAAAAAAAAAAGTAAAACATCTTGCTTTTAAGATATTAGTGATTGTTGTCTGTTTAGATGCTCTAATTAGAACTCCTGAGGTAGAAAAGTTTTAGTTTCATCAGGTTTAATTTTGTAAACATTTTCTTTAAAGAACCTTTGGTTATCCGATTACTAATTGATTAATTGAAAAAATAATCGATAGAATATTTGATTTGCAAAATAATCATTAGTTGCAGCCCTAATTTCATGTTAATCTACTTTATCAGGATGAGCTTTTTCTTATAAACTGTGAATATATTACAGCATTTAAAAGGAAAAGCTGTATTTGGATACTCACTATCATTTTTGGGTAGATTTCAGTTTGGTGGTGTAAATATAGCCGTGGAACTAATCACTTGTTTGTATCTTTGTACTTCAGTGAGTCAGTCTTTTACTTCCACAGTCATTTAAAAGTTAAATTCAGGCATTTGTCCAGTATACTCCATCTTGTCTCAGTTTATTGATTGCATTAAACGAGCTTGAAGCCACAACAGACCATTGAGGCAAAAAAGCTGCTTCTCAACATTCCTCACAGCCCTGCTCACTTTGGCAGAAAACCACAGTATTTTACTCTCTGATGCAACATCTGATCTGTATGCCAGACTGGCCCCGAGTTGATATCCCGACAAAATTTCAGTCGGAACATTTCAATTTGATGTGGCAGGTAGATCATGTCCCTCCTCAGAGGCTGTTCCAAACAACCCAAACACTTACATGGGCAGGAAGTTGTGATAAGAAAAACAGACCGATGTCACCTTTTGCTGGTTGGTTTGTTCTGGTGATAATACAGAACAATATTTAGGACTTTTAACACCACTATCTCAGCGTGAAGTTGTCACGTTGTTTGTTTGGACAGCAGTATGAGGAGGAACTGAGTGCTTTCTTGGAACAGGTAAAGATAACACGCTGTGTTGTTCAGAAAGCAAAGCCTTGTTGTGACTCTGACAAAGAAAACCACATTTTTGCAAATCCACTTCCCCTTTTACTCCTCCATACAAAAATATGGAGCAGATTGTATCATTTGCACTTGTTTGCTTTCTGCCCCTCAGACATATTTGCTTCTCTCTCTGCTTTTCCCCCCCCATCCCTGCAGAACTAATTCAAGAAACTGTCCAAAATCTCCTTTGAAGTAATTTAATGGAGTGTTTGTATTGATTATGTGCCTCTCCCACCCCACCCCTCTTCTCTAGCATGTTTTCTTTTTTTTATCTATCCCAGTTTTTGAGTTTATGGCTTCTTCATTATGCTGAGACCTGTAGGAGAGAGAATCACAGGCTGTTTTTCCTCACTGATGCGCTCATATCATTAATTCCCCTCTGACTGTGGCCTGGCCGGAAGCCAGCGAATTCTAAATCTGTAAGCAGTAAATTGTGTGCTGGGGTGGAAAAATCTATTAGATGTTTGAGCATGCCTCGAATTTGAATAGAAGAAAGAGAGAGAAAGGCACTCTGTGAGAGAGAGACCGCCCCGTATCCTGTTTCGGTGAATGCTGTAATCAAATTTCAGATTGTTGTATTCATCAATTATTTGTGTTATTTTATTTCTTGAAAGTCACATAACGTTTTTTTTTTTGGTTGATTTCTTTTTTTTCAGTGCTACAGGGAGAGGCGGGGGAGAGGCTGGTGGATTGTTAAACAATAAGAAATGCCTCAGAGGAAATAAAAAGCTCTGTCTCTCCATTAGGGAGGGCTGAAACAACAGTTGTGTCTCTCTTCTCTTCATTAGTTCAGTCTGAAGCAACAGAGATGCTATTGATGTGACCTCTGCCGGGCATCCTAAATACACAGACCGCAGTGAAGTGCTTCTAGAAGACTAAATCATCTTTTTAAGTTAACTAATTAATATTCTTAACCCTCTGTTGATTAGAAAAGCTTTAAAACACTGATAATGTAGTTCATTTAGCAGCATTTGCATCTTTTCCTTGAGCAATTTGGCTGGGTTATACTTACTCTAACCAAACCAGGAGTTTTTTTTTTTTTTTTTTTGAAAAAATGATTTCTATTTCTGTCTATTTTTGGAAGTTGTTTTCATTGCAGACTGTTTTGTACATCTCCCCCGACATGTTTCTTCCTGCTCCACACAGATATAGATATGAATGATTCTGTCTTAGTCAGTCAGCACTCAAGACATCACAGATTGTACAGTTAATAACTCTGCATACTTTATGAGATTGCCCATCCATCTGCTTCATGAATCCATTTTAATTGTGCTATTAAGCTGCTTTTTTGTTCCCTTCTTTTAGAACTGGTTGTAGCAAACCTCTGACCAGATAACTTGGAGGGCAGAGGGTGGAAATGCAAGGCAGGTGATTCCAAATACGAGATTCTGCTAGTTATTAATATGATGCTTATAAAAGATGTATTTTAAAATGTAATGATATCTTGGAAGACTGTGGGAACGACATTAGATCCACTATTCTGCAACTGTAGAAGAACAGTGGAATTGCTGAGCAATGTGGTTAGCTTAAATAAACAGATCTCTATATCTTATGCATTCATGTATTGCAGAAATAGATTCACTTAGTAAAATTTTTTGTTACAGAAACTTATTGGAATCCATTTAAGTACATCATTGTAAATAATTTACTCGCCTTATAACTTTGGATTATAACCCTAACCCAAAAGGCATGCAAGCATATTTGTTTTATACTGCTGCATTATGTGTTAGCTTTCATGCTTTTCCTCGTAGTAAATTAAATCATTTCAATTTGACCAACAAGGGAGTTTCTGATAGAAATTGATGCGCTTATGTCCCACTTCACCATGTATTCCCCTATAAATGTTGAAAAGAGGACATCTGAGTGGTTTTACTCCAAAGCAGCGTCAGTTAAAAGAAACATATTGGTCAAATAAAAACATTTACTTACCTAAATGAAACCTAAATCTATGAGGAAAATGAACATTTTTGCAGTATTATGGTTTAAGGCGGAACATAAAGCTGTGACTAAAGTAATATCTGCAGAGTCCACAGCTGAACTAAAACAAACATGGCAGAGCAGGAGGACGTACGCGTAGCTCCTGATACCACATCTGTTTAGTCAGAATTTCATTTTTGAACAGCCCAGGGGAACAGCCTAAGTGGTTGTGGTTTCTCGTGGTGTCTGCTGCTATTTCATTTTTATTGTTATAACTAAACTTTGTAAGAGAGACTAAAGGGATTGAAATGTGTTTTTCACTTAGACTCTGAGAGAGAAAGAAAGAACAACATTCTGAGAAGAAACCAGGAAGGGTTGAAAAAGCCAAATTGCTTTCTTCTGTAATTCTTATTTTTTACTTTTCTTTCTGTCCTGGAAAATGCTGTCAACTTTTGGAAATCAGAGTAAACGAGCCAGAGAATACATGCTAACTGTGCTAATCATTAAACTAGGATGCTCGGAAAAGCTTTAAAAATCAGTTTCTCTTTGTTTTAGAGTAATTCTAAAACATTATTAGAGCATCTCTTCAACAAAAGACATGAGATAACCCCTGTTGCCGATATAAATTATTAATGAGCTGGAAGGTGGAAAAAACATACAATGAAAATAAACATGTTAATTGATTCCTCTTCATCAGCACAACTAATTTGAAAATCATTTCTAAAGCAACTATAAAAGGAAATATTATGTCTAATCAAATAGCCATGAAGACCAGATATGTCTCCAGCTTTAATTATTTGTAGTTCTGCTTACAGTGAAAGCCTTTTTTGTTGCTTTTATGTAGCTAAATTGGACAACTTGACACTGAGCAGCGTTACACCTTTTTCTGGTTAAATTAAATAAACGTGATTTACTTTGTTGTGTTTTATCTCAAATAGTCCAGTGAAATAGAATTACATGAACATGTCAATGGTAGAAAGGTATTCTTTTGCTCTTGTCTTTTCATTAAATCCAAATATAAAGATATGTTGTTTAAAAAAAGGGTTAAAGTTATTAGTAAAGGGTTAGTATGTCTAAATTAGGCTTCACTCAAAAAAACTCAACCGTCCATGTTTACAATCAGAAAATTAGAATTAAATCCCATTATTTTTCCTCTGAAATCATCACATCTATTCAGCTTTGTGTCAAAATAAATACATGGATCTTTTCAGCATTCATTTCATATTTGTCCTAATCAGTAAACAATAACAGAATGCAGGCACAGAGGCAGGCAGCAGCATATCAACCATAGTAAACAATATAAACTGAGGACTTTTAGCCTGGTAGGAATGGCAGGGTTTGTTTCCCAGCTCAGAGGTACTGCATTTTTCCCACAATGAGAAGTAATTGCATTGGAGGCTTTGATAGATTCCAGACCTTTAGTGGGCTTTTTTTTTTTTTTTCCCTTTCTTTGTGTTTTATTTGCATGCTCACACACACTTCCTTGGATGCATAACTGCTCTTAATGTGTTTGATGAAGCCAATGTACAAATGACGTGATTTGTATTTAGAAGACATCTTGCTGCAGTTGCTTTAATGCATTTAGGTCTTCTTTGATCTATTGACTGCCAGAGGAGTTGGACAGAGAGCCCTCGCTGCGAACAATAGATCATTGATGCTTCTCCGTGGTCTCTCTCTTTCTCCTTCTCAACCTGTCAGTCTGTTTCCTTGTTATGTGGTGGCCCGAGGAGCACTTGGTAAAATGAGAAGCATTCAGCCAGTCTGATTTCTGTCTCTCTCTGATTTTCCTGTCAGCCATAACTCAGTGAAAGCAGTTATTTCTCTCAGTTTGTCAGAGAGGATTACTTGAACTTAACAAAAGCTCAACCACAGAATCATTTTGTTTGGCTACAGGTAAAAATGTGTCTTATTTTTAGCTTGAAATAATTCATTGAATAAATAAATGTGAGAATGTTCATTCATTAGCAGCATCTTGGTCGTAAACTAAAATGCAGCAGTCCTATAAATTAAATAACCCATTTGGAAAAACCTTGAATTTTTTCCTCTTTCCCCAGTTTTAAGCCACATATACAGATAAGTTTTATACTTTAAAGCTTGTACTAAGAATAGCTAACATGCAGATGGATTTATTTATTAATATTTTGTCTTCTGAAGTTTTTTTAAGTGTCTGTTTAACTAGGTATTTTTGTTGATTCCACTCATGTTCCAGATTTTGCTGACAGCAAAACCAAATCAGGTGAATAAATTGCTCTCATTTAAAAATTGTACAATATTTTATAAGATTCAGTCAAAACTGTGTGATTAGCCCAAGGAATCATAAGAGTTGACATATTAGTCTTGTTGCAGCTGTATTTTTTTTATTGATCTATTGTATAAAATTGTAGTAAACAATTATAATGTGGTTTAAAATTACTGAATAAAACAAGGTTATAAATATGTTTACAAGCCATTGGAACTTCGCTAATAGAAAACTCCTTAATAAAGTATATTTTCTCATCTTTGACATATTGAATTGGTTTTGCTGCTAGCTTTAACAATAAATTAGAGCAAGAGGTTTTTTTTGCATGAATAACTTGTGCATATAAACATGTTATCTCAGCTGGGAGTTATTCTCTGCTGAACTCCTTATCTTTCCCATGCAAAGAGAGACAAGCAGCTACAGCCTCTGTGTGTGTGCGTTTGTGTGTGTGTGTTTGCTGTGTTGCAGTGATTACAGCTTTGTTAGCACAGCGGCGTGCGGAGTTCGCCACATCAGAGGTCATATATTGTAATCAGGAACAAATTCGTTTTTGAGCCAAGTCGACTGCAGTTTGTCAGAAATTACCTGCTTGTTTTTTAATGTGTCGCCTGAAAAATATACGGCAGCCTTGTTGAAAGTACTTGTGCTGGACCCGACTTCAAACAGAGATCATTACCCATGGTGGACGGAGAACGGTTTCCTTTTTTACTTTTGTGGTGCTGTTAGAATGTATAATCACAACTAATTATAAGAGGGGGGAAAAATAAAATAATTTGACAGATTGCATTTCAGGGGGATTTGTGTCCTGAACACATAAACAAAAAATGTGAACAGATGGTGGTGTTTTTTTAATGACATATTGCTATCTGTAAAGTCTGCCTTGAAGTCTTCGACTGAAATGTCTCCCCTTGGGGAGTCAACCGCTCAAGTTGTTATTGTCTGCTTGCTAATGTCAGCCACACTGTCACATCCTCCAGTCAAATAAATGCTATGTTAGTTCCAGCACTGTGCTGAATGTAATTAATAAACAGGCTGTATGGAGCATAGATACAGAGTTTATCTTCCTACATGAAGGATGGTTTAGAAGATCTCACTTTAGAAAGCACTGATTAGCTTCTACTGTTAGTCATCGATTACTGGTTGCAGAATTTGAAAATAAATAGCAAAAGTGTCAGTCCTAAATCAAATATCTAAAGTAGATTAATAATGATTGAATGCATCTTTTTAAAGAAAGTGGGTATATAGTTAGGGGTGAACCATTTGCAGGTTTCTGGCTGATCATTTATTCCCGATCTTAAAAAAGCCAGACAAGCCGATACTGATTTTTTTAATGAACGACACTCAATTGTTAGAAGATCACAAGACACCTTCAATATTTCAATCTGATCTTCCTGGAAGGCATTAATTAGTACATGTGTAACGATTAAAAACTCCTGAAATTACTGTTCTCAAATATAAATCAAAGTTTAGAGCATTGATTTTTTTAGACCTTTGCAGAGGTAGATAAGATCTATGGAAAAGATCGGTTTCATAACTAACCATTCGCCGATCAGCTATCTCCCAAAATTAAGGAAATCGAGGCTGATAAATCACCCGGCAGTTCAGTCGGTGCACCCTAATACAAATCATAAAAGAAACATCCTTAGGATCTGAGATGCATCATTGTTCAGTTGATCTTCCGTATGTTTGCAGCTCTTGGCTCTTTGGGAGTTTCCCCGTGGTGCTAGTATAATACTTTATGCAAATCAGATTGTGTTAGATCCAGTTTCCATAACAAAGCGATAAAAAAAGATTTAAATCTGTGTTGTATGTCGTGTCTGTTTTGTATAAGTTTGACCAAAGAAAACATGTTACACTTTTCAATTCAAAGTTTTTCAGAAAGAAAACATGTCCTTTTCTTTTCTATTACTGTTTCACCATCGGGGAAACATATCTGTGCCAAATAGCCTGTAGAAATTATTCTTTCCTACCTCCTCCTACTTCTCTTTTCTCTATCCCTCATTCTTTTGAAAACACATTAAATCATGTTTCCTATTACACTGAATACGCCCTGAGAAATACGTCTGAGTTGATAATGAGGGACCCTTCTTTAAAGAAATACAAACAGCAACTTTGATCTAGAATGGCATGTACTGTAATTCCTTGCCTGACCCAATTCCCAATCTCCTGATATGATGTTTTTTTTCCCTCTCCCTCCTTTGCTGCAACCTTTCCTGCAGAACTCACTTAAATGGAAACTTGTCCCATTAAAGATACATTTAAAGACTAACATTTAATCCGTTTCACTCTGCAGGAGAAGGATATCTTGAATTGAAAACACTGTCTGGTACAGCGCGGCATACTCCTCCTTCTCTCTCTGTCACTGCCAGCATCTCAGATCTCAGATCACTGCTGCTCAATTGAGTTGGACAAATGAGAGTGGCCATCATAGCCGATAGAGTATCATCACCTGGGTGTAGCAGCCTTTTAAACCTGTTTAAGCAGAGGAGGGATCCAACATAGAGGAGCTTATAGGTTATTTGTTTAGTCTAAAGGCAGCTGTACCTTTGCAGCCAAAGACAGTTGATTAAATTTACTCTTTGTGGTATTTGCACATTCTGTTCATTTTTTTTTTCTTCTGGCTCTCAGAATTGACTGAGCTATAAGTGGATTGACCCCCCAAAAACCCAGCAGAAGCCTTTTTATTAGTGAGGATGTAGCTTGAGACCAGACAGCAGACAGCGTTTAGAGCCAATCCATCAATTCACAAAAGTAGATCATCAAGGCGTAAATGTGTCCTAATCTAATATAGTAGCTACACCGTTACAGACAAAATGCTGGATTTTTGGAACAAGGTTTGGTTAGAAGGTTACAAGCAGTAATAGCTTATATGTATTAGAAACCTCTATTGGTGTCTTTATTTGGAGTAAATTCAGATTAGTCGCTGCTGGATGCTAAAACTTTCCTGGTTCTACCATCAAAGCGGACTTTTAGAATTACAATCCTGAAACGGACATGGTGGTTTGCAAAAATATGTTAATTAGATCTGCACAACATTTCAAATCTCGATGCGCATCGGTAAATTCAATATCACAATTGCATGAGTCTGCTTGGATGCAATCTTTAGTTGGATATATTTGTAGTTTTCTGCATGTACTGTCTCCAAATCCGATGTATTTTTAATAAACAACCCCAGGAGTATAGAGTGCTTGATGCTTTAACTTAAAAAGAGTAGTGAGGATATATATTGTGTAGAAAGAAGGGTTTCTTAAAATTGAAGATCCATCGTATCACTATTTATTTTCAGTGATTGCATTGTAGTCAGAATATTTCCAGAAATCATGCAGACAGCCGCTACACAGATTTAGGCACTGACTGGCTGCAGGCCTAACAATGTTTTCAAAATTCGGGTTTCAAAACTGCCCAATTTTTCCATCACAACATTCCTTTGGTTTGAATCAGTGTTAACTTGGTCGAGGAAAAACATGTTTTGTTTATTCCTTGGTAAACACTGTACAAAAACAAAATAAAGTCATTCAGAAAGCCTATTGAGGATGTAGTTTATTAACAGATAAAGGACAGGGCGAGAATTTATAGAATTACATATAATTTGATCACATAGTGCAATTATATGAATGTCTGTCAGCTCTGGGATCTTGTAGTAATACATGCTGTCTGGTACTTTGCACTGCCTGTCAGCTGGCTAAAGAGAGGGGCAATAAACATTTCCTTTGTTTACAAGAAAGATACTTAGTTTATTTGAAAGTCAAGCAAAAAGTAAGAAAAAGCCGAATTCACAGTTACTTGAAATTTTAGCATTTTGTAATAATATTATTACAGCTGTAGTAATCAGTATGTAAGTTTACTCTGGCTATAATGGAAAGCTTTCTGGAAGCATTGCAGGAATGATTCTTGGAATGCTTTTCTTTTGAAATCGTTACTTTGACATTTCTAATTCAGATGATGTATTTTCATGTTTTTAATCAAGTTTATCACATGCTAAACTGTTGCATTTTTACTTTTCCCACTAAATTTCCCATAAATTCTTAGCAATTTTTTTTGTTCATTCTCAGCACATGTTTCAAACAGGAAGATAATTGCTGGCACACCTCCTCCTACCACATTCACGGTACAAATGATCATTGTTTACAGCAGCTGCTTTCTTTTTGAGACTGTTTACAGACAGTAGAAATCCATTCCGCTCATGGCTCCTCTTGGACTTTCTGCTATGCTTCACAACCAGCCATTCTGTATTTATTTTAACGAATGATGCCATCAGTTATTTGATATAATATTACCTACTTGTAACCTTTGAAAAAATCCTTAATTTGATTTTAAGAAAAAAATCATGAACTATCCCTTTAAGTTAACTTCTTCTTAGCTGATCGTTCTGAGAAGCAGCAAAAATAGTTTTGTCTCTGGCACTAAAAGAGACACTCTAGAGCTCATTTGTCACAAAGCTCCTGTTTTTTCTTCCCTTTTTTCTACACTCAAAAGGACCAATTTGGGTTTTTGACAAGGAAGTCCTCTGAATAATTCCTTCATGTATTACAGGGCCTATTAAATGCAAACTTTTCAATCTGGCAATCAATAAGGCAGGCAGCTTTTCCTGGCGCGCCGCCAGGCACATTAGAGCTGCAAGCAATGGTTGCTTGGGAGCGGAGCCTGCTCAGGGGAAAGAATGTTTAATGTAATAGAATCACATAAATCAACCGGAGGAGAGCACTTGTGTTGTTTTTGTCTCTTCTTTTCTTTTGTTTATCTGACATTTATTATAAGGGTGGGTGTGTTTTTGAAAATGTTGGGTTGCTCCCCCCCCTTACACCCTCAGGCTAACACAGTCAACATTAAAAACATCTGGTTTGAAGCTGAAATGTGGGAATTGAAATCGTTCTCTAGTATTTAATGAGCATGAGTACAGCTTCATGTTAGGGTCCTTAATCCTTGTGCTTCAGAGTTGAATTAATCGAGGTGAAAATTATATAAACTGTTCCCTGTTTTTCCTTTTGCCCCACCCAACTGAAATGAATGAGACACTTTTGTGCTTTACTATAATTAAGAACAGGAGCCAGCATGCATGGAGGAGTGTTTCTCACTTTTTCTCTCTGTTTGCTTTTACCGTTTCACTGCAATGTTCTCCTCTGGGTGTCAGTGTTCATTTTGTGGGAATGTGTCTCTCATAGAATGATTAGGCACATGAATGTAAAAAGCCCTTTTCTCTCAGAGATGAGATTGGTTTGAATTCAGTATGAGTGGATGCGACGCCGTAACGCACGCAGCAGCTCTCAGCTGACCATCTGTACCCTCCGAGCATTCAGCCACATTTAAAACCAAAACATGTCACTGCTGCTGCCTCAGGTTCCACCTTCTGATAAACCTGCCTCTAGGTTGTTTGTTAAGGACTCCTCAACTAGGTTCTTAAATAGATATATATTTTTTTGTTGTTGTTTTTACCAGTAGACAAAACATCAAAGATCTCTCTGGACAGAAACTCTAAACAAAATGGTTAAAATTTTAAGCTTGGTGGAGAAATTATACATCTTTGCAACTCTGTGGGTTTATGTGGAACATGCTGCTGAGGAGTTCATGGGAAAAAAGACTTGTACAACTGTAGTGACTTGCAGCCATTTTGGTAGTGTGGAAAAATGTTTGGGGTTTCTTTTGTTTTTGTTTTAGGTTGCTCTGTGTTCAGTGAATAATGAAAGGACACAGTAACTAAAACATTATGAGAGTACTGTGGTGAGCATGCTTCCACAAGCATGTTTTGTCATTAGTGGTCCGTCATTGACACCCTTAAAGAGAAAAAAAGTAAAAAAATAATCTTACATGTGAGTTATTTTTATATTAGAGCATATTGTCTCACACTGAACCATTTAGAAAAAATGGGTGCATTTATTTAAATGGGAAGAAATAAAAGACACGAACATATGCAGGGGTGGGAAGAACCTGCAAACCTCATGCAGAAAGAACCATGGCAGCGATTGAAATGTTGGACATTGTTGTGACAGGCTAACAGCACAAAATGCACACAGCACCACCCCTAACAGTTACTTTAAAAATGAATTTGATCTCCTCAAGGCTGTTATGTCATATTAAGTCATATTAAGGCTAGTTTCAAATAGTGACTCTTCAAAATAGGGAAAACAGTCAAACATACCATCCTAGAGAGGATGATGTTTGTTAGTCAGGAAAGCCCTTTGAAAGAAAAATGGATATTTGTCTAACCTTTGGATATTTGCAGTTAGGGCAGTAATCCAACTTCTCCTTATTTTTCTCATGTTTTTTTGTTTGTTTGGAGTGTATATAAAAAAAGAATAATTCCTTTGTTCTTTATTTTACTTCTTGAATTATTTGCAGTGTTTTATAGCATCAGCCATTAATTACACCTTGGAAAGATACGTAAAAAAAAAAAAAAAAGCATAATTTTACAGCACTCGTCACTTACTGAGGTGTTTAAAGGAAAAGTCAGGCCATATTCAGAATTCAAACTTTTTAAAGTACTTTAAATATGAAATTATTACATACTGTTCATTAAAAGATAAGTGTTTTTAACTAAGAGTAATTTTCATTTGAATGTGCTTTACCTGAAACATTCATGTTTGTCAAAGAACACTACTGCCACCCACTGGTTTGTGATGTCACGGTGCGGTATCGGCTGTTGATCAAGTCCCAGTATCTGTATCTGCTGTTTGTCACAACGCGCCATTATCCAAGTCATCTTGAAAACATTCTTCTTCCAAATGTTGGCTACATATGACGTGTTTTTTCTCTGGCCACAAGTTCAATGGCAAATCCTCCCTCTTCAAGTTGGTAATCCAACGATGAATCATCATGAATTGGAAAGGTGAAATAACTAATTTTTTTCACTTTTACCCGATGTATTGCAACATCCAGCTGCCATGCACATATGCATTTTCCGTTTAATTATAGTTCTCGCGACTTTCAATGGTGAAGTCCTCTGGAAATCTTCAATAATTGTTGTTGATTGCATATGTGTCTAGTATTTCCCATTGATTTTGCTTGTATAGCGTGGAGAATGGCGCTAGGCTTACTGCACCGTGACGTCACTGCCGGAAGATTTCAGGAGTGATACTATAGTGCGACTATTTTTGGGCAAAAATGGCCGGTCCCGGACTCACTGATCAAGACGAAAATGATTATGTTACTGATTAATGCTAAATTCATTAAATCACCAAAAACATATTGGTTTTAGGTAAAAATATTGAGCCACTGGTTATTCCTTGCTGACCGGACTTTTCCTTTAAGAAGACTCAATTCATTCTAAAATTATTTTTGTGAGTTGGAAGGGAAATCCCCAGTTGCCACAATTATTGACACCTCTAAAGGAAGAATATAACTGAAACATGTTTTTCCCAATGTCATTTTTTACTTTCTAAAGCGAAAAATTTGTAATCCATGCTTATAATTATTAATCATAATTAGTAATCCATGACATCCTGTTTTCCTGTGGTATAAATAGAATGTGACACTGAGTGGCATTCTTTTTAGACACTTTTTAAACTTAGAAAGACAATAGAACATGATTGATAATAACTAAACTTACTCAATTTAACTTGAACACACTGGAAATCAGAGCAAAACTTTTGAAATATTAAAGATTGGGTTTAAAATTAGCCTTTTTTCTCAGGAGTTACCAAGTCTCCTTAGCAAACAGTTTACTTCACAGGGATTCAGTACTTGTTTTCCCTAAATGCTCATTTAGTCATGAAGGATTGTAGTTTTTTGACCCACATGCAGAATCACACAGACAACTAGTACGTTTTAGCTTTTTATTTACAAAGCAACAATAATCTGGAAGCAGAGAACTGCAGGAAGTCAGTTAAACTTTCTGGTTGGTCTGAGGGGAGAAAGCAGACCTATCAGGAAGAAGATGGTTGATGATGACTGATGACTGATTTGCTTATTTGAGGGATGGAGGGGAGGTAGAATGGATATGTAGGGTTTGATTCAGCTGGCTTTGATTGAAAAATGTTATCAGGTGTGCAGGAACACGGGTGTCACTACCCAAGCTGTACCCTCAGCTCATTTGCGCACGCACAACCAGATATACATCCGCGTCACCCTCAATTTTAATTTGTAAAAAAAAAC
Source organism: Cyprinodon variegatus (assembly GCF_000732505.1). Taxonomy (NCBI): domain Eukaryota; kingdom Metazoa; phylum Chordata; class Actinopteri; order Cyprinodontiformes; family Cyprinodontidae; genus Cyprinodon; species Cyprinodon variegatus. Next base: position 740,099 of record NW_015150619.1, read on the forward strand.
TAAATTATGCTTTTCCCTCCTTAAAATAGTAAGCTTAACAAATTATAACGTGTTTAAGTTTAATAATGTATATCCTGATAAAATAAATGCATAAAAATCCTTTTTTTATCACTTGTCTGTGGCCAATCTGCACCAGAAATGGGATCCTATGCTACTTTCTGGAGCTGACTTTTTCAATTTTGTATTTAAGCATAAATCTAGTCTTTTTGAGTTTATTTTTTTCTTTTGTGTTCACCTTACGGTATATAGTGTGTGATCTAAAGAAAGAAACAACTAAAATGCAGATAAACATGGTTTAATCATATTTTGCTGGACTACTCTGAGCATGTCCAATGATCATGTCCGACAATCAGTTTAACAGAAAAATTGTAAAAAGCATCAAATTGTCTCAGAAAAGTCATAAAAATAGTTTTATAGATTAGTATTTTCATCCTTTAGTGATTTAAGGATAGAAATAAGTACATTTAGTTTCATGATTACATTATTTGTGGCAACCTGGATGAATATGTAGTAGTAGTGATAATGTAGTGATAATGGGTCGGCCTAGTCACTAGCAAAGATCCTTTCTGTGACAGGAAGCTCACCCACACCAGAAAAAAACAGAAACACCACAAAGACCCTAACAGGTAAACTACAGTACCCACATCCTGGTGTCATTTTTGCTCTAAAAAATACCCAACAGTTTACAAAAAAGTTTGCTTTCACCCATGTGGTTTCCCCTATACTGGCTCTTTTATAAGATGAAGAAAGTGAAAATGAAACCAAAAACTCATTAAACCCAAAAAATCATCAAACCAAAACTATGCATGGAAAGAACCTAAAAAGTAAAGATTCTTTCCTTTGTCCAGTTCTTGCAATGGACCATATTGGGGAGAGGTGCTGTAAAATTAGGGCTCTGATAAAAGAAAATATCTGACTGTCAAATCTTTAAGAAACAGAAAAGGTAATAAATGATGCATTTTCATTCAGTTTCATTTCTCCTATATGCCAGATTTGTAGTTTTAGCTCCTAGGAAATCCCCTTGTTGGTGCTAAAGTAGCATTTAAATGAAACCAGGTTGCATCTTTCTTAGAGATGCACTAATCAGGCTCTTTCTGGCTGATATCATCCTCAATATTTTTTTTTGAGGAAACCTTAATATGCTGATCTTTTAAAGGACTAAAATGTGTACAAGTGTAAGAAATCATCTGCACATGCCTTCATACGTAGCTGTAGAGAAAGAATTACAAGGTTAAGCATCAAAGAGCACTTGATTTGAATTAAACTAAAGTGCATCAACGTACCTGCTGGTAGTTGATGAATATAACGTCCATAAATGATGAGAGTTCTTAGGTTGGGATGCATTTAATGAAAGGTTATGTACTTATTATTCAATATTCAGAGTCAATCAATGGTTAATTAGATGAATTCCTTCTCTGATTAATACATGTTTTTGTATTCATAAGACAAACAAACTTTCTTTGTTTTTTGTTATTTCTGGTTTAACCTTTAAGTTAAGGAGCCTCTTCTATTCCAGTATCAGACATATTAGTGTAGAGAAGGACAATGAGTGAAAAGATGTCCGAAACCCAAAGAGAAAGATTAAATCACCAACAAACACCTGGAAAACCGCTGATCAGGAGGACTACTTTAAAAGACCACAATGCAATTTGTCTCTTTCAAAAGAACAAATGACAAACTAGGACTCGACAGAGACTCCTGTACTGATGACACATTTAGTATTAACATACACTATCACCATTTTTTTTTTCAATAGTAGTACATGTTGTTTAGATGTTCATTTTTTTGTCCAGGGACGTATAGAGAAAATGAAACAGATATTTATTTATAGTTGCTGATTTTAATTAGATGTGTAGCTTTTGGATGGTCTCTGAAGGGCAGGGTGTGTGTTATTGAGAGCACAGCTTGTCTCTGATATAATGAGCAGAGGAACGGCGAGGCAGCCTGTGTGACTGATGCCACGTCGATGACTGATGGCCCACTGAGTCATTTGCAAAAACTATATGCTATTTTATGCAGATCCCTTAAACAAATCTGGAATATTATTCCAGTTTTACTCAGTCTGAACAGAATAAACTGCAGCGATTGTGTAATCACACCGTTTCGTCTCACTACAGCGTGCGGCTGATTTATCGACGCTGCGCCCGTCGCAGTGATTAATGCTTTTTTGTTTACTGTGCCGGCTATGTTGCAATTAGCAAAATGTTCCAGGACATTCTGTTTCATCCTAGATGGTGTAGTCATTCACAGATTGGATGAGCCGTGAATCATGAACATTTCAGGAACATATATTGTTTTGTGTAATTCTCCCTCAGTTGCCCACAGATCTTTTGTCTTTTGTGTCACTGGCAGATGCCACCTTTTTTTTTTTTCATTTGGTCAGGTTTTATTAACATGAAGCAAATAGCTGGACTGGAGCTGCTATACCTCCTGCCTCACTCTGTCATTGAAAAGTGAGAAAAAGAGGAATAGGGTGAATCGGAGGTGTGTTATATATTATGAGAAGAGACTAAATGGAAACAGGGCAACCTCAGAGATCAATAAAGAGCATGAAGAAGAAAGCCAGGAGGACAGAAGAAGAATACCAATCAAGATCTGACCCCTTTTTACTTCAATTTCTCTTTTTTCCCCCCTGAATGAAAAGCTGTCTTAAAAGCTTCATTTTTGTTATCACTGAAGTAAAACCTATAAATAAAATCTATGAAGTGCATAACTCCTTACAGCTTTATTCTGTTTTTTGCTTTTGTTTACCACTTTAAATTTTAAAATTAAGTAAGATAACCTGAGCAAATACATGAGTAGTTTTTAAATAATGAATTTATATAAATAAAAAGGAAAAGCTTTTTATTGGGGAGTGGTGTCCTAGTGGTTAGAGCATTGCGCTTGGGTCCCGGAGGTTCTGAGTCCAAGTCCCACTCACTCCCACAAACTGCCACTCTGGGCCCCTGAGCAAAGACCCTTAACCACCACACTGCTCCCCAGGTGCCGCACAGTGGCAGGCCACTGCTCCCCAAGCGGATGAGTTAATTGAAGAAAGTGAATTTTCCTATTGTGGGACAATAAAGGGATTTAAATTTACAGTTGATCTTGTAGGTCAAATTTAATACCCTTCTCATTAGGATATATATATATATATATATATATATATATATATATATATATATATATATATATATATATATATATATTTTATTTTATTTTTTTTACAGATACAATTCAACCAGATCATACAGTCAAACTGAATCAAAGTTTTCTATCAAAGGAAAACCAGTTAATTGCATCAACTCATTGACTGGAAGGCAATCCCTCACCAAGCATGCTTGTAGCGACAGTGGAGAGGAAAAACCTCCAGCAGAAGCAGGCCTCCGGATTCTCTGTTTAGCTCAGTATTAAAGATTTGATATATATAGGAAGAAAAATGCACATAATTATGGAGTGATGTCTTTAATCTGGTTTGGAGTTGTTGTAACTTATAGAATGATGAGATTCCTACTTCAAGTTTAGAATTATTTGGGTAGTGCAGCAGAAGAATGATCCAAAGCACAACAAAATGAAATGATTTGTGGTCTAGTCAAAGCCCGCATCTTAAATGTTACTGGGATGTAGTTGTATGAGCTCAAAACAGGCCTTCTGTGGCTAGAAAACAAAACAAAAACAATCCTGCTAAGGAGAGGGGGTCGGATTTCCTCCACAGCGAAGTTAAACTCAGCCTGCCAATTTTCCTCTGCCAAGAATGACACCGTTTGTACGTTTAGGGGACAATTACTGTCTCATATTGGTTGGTTTAGGTTGCTTGTTAAAATAAAAAAGGTTATCATGTCTGGTATTACATTTTGTCTAATGATCTGAAATATTTAGGTTTCATAAAACAAAGCTAAAATCTTAAAGCTATAAATATTTATTTTTTACAGGCGTGTAAGGTTCAAATATGGAAGTGACATTATTGGCCGCTAGTTTTACATGGCCCTGCTATTTCTCTCCAGCCCCACTAAAGCAGCGGGGGGAATCCAGTAAATTCCTTGGCCGAGCAGATAATGTGGAAATGTTGACAACAGCAAAATTGAGGCGAATGAGTGAATTTAAGGACTGCAGCGGGTGACAGAGAGCATGAGAAATGGTTTTCAGCTTTCTCCTGCTCTTCTGTGCTGCGGGGATCTTGTCGGGCCTCGTGGGCATGTGGGAATATTTTTAAACTTGAAGTGCCTCAGTTTACAATGAATCACTTTGGATTCTTCTTAATTAGCCGGCATGGATTCTCTTTTAAATGTCAGCAGCTCTCTTCATTACCATTTTTTTTTTTGCCCATGTTTCAAATGTTGCAGAACTTTTAAAGCTGATGATCTCAGATATTCAGTCGCAGATAAGCTCTGCTAAAATAGCCTGCTGTTGAAATTTAATGATATCGCTGATGCTTTATCTAATCATCGGATGTAGCTTTTCATTGAGCAGAGCTGCTGTTTTAACCCCAGCTAATGGCTTTCATGTCGCATTTCTGAGATTTTGATTATGATGAGTAATCCGTCATGCTTGTTATGAAAGAGAAATTCTTCCTTTGGTGTAATAAGACCCCAACCCCCCCGGAGATAAAAAAAATATTTTATTATCTCCAGCTTCATGTAGCATCGAAGCATATTCTAATTATTTCCACTCACTATGACCACAGTCACTCAATCACAGATGGAAGTGGCCTGCTTGAATATTTCCAGCAGATCCAGTGCTGGATCCATCTTGTGTGCTTAGATATCTTGTTTTGTTAGTTTATGATCCAGAATTGGGTAAACATATTACAGCCAGCAGTTTTCACTATGTTAGGTTGAGATCTTTATTTTTAGAGCATCTCTTGACATCAGGCATAGCTAATGAGTTTACCAGGCTGAGGTGGACTGCTGCCCTGTCGTTTACACAGATGGAAATATTTTCATCTCAATGTGTCTTTGTAAGGATATGTAAGTTATGATCCCGCTAACATATAAGTACAACATCCTTCTGCAATGAAGGACCATGAACCTGCTAAAATATGATTCCCTCTAAATGACAGATTTGCATTTTAATTTAAATGTAAATCCCTATTTTGTCCCACAATGGGGAAATTTGTTCTCTGCATTTTAACCCATCCCCTTGGGGAGCAGTGGGCTGCCATTGTGTAGCGCACAGGGAGCAATCAGAGGTTAAGGGTTTTGCTCAGGAAGCCAGAGTGGAGGCTGTGGGGATCGAACCCTGGTACTTGCAACCTTCTCAGAGCACAAGCACACTGCTCTAACTACCAGGCCATCACTCCCTTGAGATTTTATCTAATCTTTTTTTAGATAGGGCATGCTCGTGCCTTTCAGTAGTTTATGCTAAGAAAAGCTACACATCCTCAGCTTTTTATACAGGTATATGTATGAATAATTTTGACTTTTAATTAGTTTGCTCATTCTCTAATTTGATGATTGCCATAATATGTGATGTTCATTTTTATTCCAACTAGCTGATGGAATGACTCATTTCCACCTATTTTGGTTGTGGAGGGAGAAAATTACCTTTTTCTTTTCAGCAGTTCCTTTAAATGAATATAAGATTCGACAAAACACAGTGTATGTCTCATGGAAACCCCTTTCTTTGCAGATATTTTGTCTCCTTAGACCCCATAAAGGTGATTGATCAGAAATAGATTGCAGAGGAGGAACCTTTCAGGTTCCTTTGTTCTGTGTGATTTGTTCTGTGTGATTGGGGGGGGTTAGATTTTTAGCCGAGTAATGAAATATGAATGTCGAAGTCAGAGAGTTCACCTGCCAAAACAACTTTGTGGCGAAATCACATCTTTGAAGACAAACAAGAGGGAGAGATCGATGTTGCAGAAAGAAAGATGTACATTTCATCATGTTTCACATTAAAGCTTGCATTTGTTTTGCATTTCCCCTCCTGTGATGGATTTCCAAGTGTATTATTAGCAACTTTAAAGTCTCTCACAGTCGATTTTTATACTTTTGCAGCGAGATCAAAGAGCGCCTGGAGGTTCTCTGCAATCAAATGGAGCAATATGTTGCTTTAACCCGTTCAGACTCAGCACTTTGTTTAAATAAATAAGCCTCAACTGGAGGGGGTGGGGTGAAGAACTTAGAATCAACCTTAAACAAAAATAAATAAACTAGCTGAAATATTATTTATTTACACTAGAAAGAACAGTTTGAATACCATGTTGACCTAACAATGAGTGATGCTCCAGCTATATTAAACATGGCAGGTGAAATACATCATTATATAATTTATTTCATGCATGCAGTTTAAATGTGCTTAGGAAGGAATGCTACATGCTCTCATTTTGTTCCCTTTTTTCTCTTTTAATTGATAGTAATTCTGGCTTGGGCTATTGCTCATGGTTAGTGTGGGAGGTAATTTAGCTCCAAGCTGAAAGTTTTGCATGCCGACCACCTCAGAGCTGCTTTCCTGTCATCAGAGGTTCACCAACTTGAATGTTACATTGAAATTAGATCACAAGTCTGATCCCTGTTGCATAAGCTATGAAATAATAGCTGTGACCATGTTTTATCGGTGTTTAAACCAAAGAAATTAGAGTTTGTTTTAACGTGTGAGTGTGCAGACAACAAAACATGTTTCAGTGACGCTCAGCTCATCTGTGGAGCATTAGTAAGATCATCCCCATCTTGTCAACTCAGAACGCAGCGGGACTCATCTGTGGCTTTCTCACATCCTGATTGCATTAATATAATTCACTTTTAACTTTGGTAACACAGGATTGAATTGTCTGCACCTAAACAACGTTCTGCTCAGAGACAAAGAGGCAGTAAATAAACACTGTTAACAGAACACTATGTTCAGCAACTGTATGTGACGAATGATTCCCACACAGCAGATACCACCGAAGCATGTTTTATTTATTTTATAAGTTGTATTCTTTAACATGCTGTTTTCCCTGGGTCTTAAAATGACAAAGTGATTTTATGAGGCTTATTGCTGCAAACAACTGGCAACCACACTGGAAAAGTCCCCATATTTATTTTGCTTCCACTATAACAACCATTAGATCCTGTCTACAATCCAACTGGTTGTTTGCCAGTGGTCCCACCATCACAAACGTAAAAATAGCAGAGTTGATCATTACTGGAAGTTTAAATGGAACTGTGCTTTTCTCAAGTAGGAGAAATGTTGAGCTTTTTGGAGAAAAAAAACTCCACAGTTGATTTTAGTTTCAACAAGTGAAGGATTTATTTGAAAAGCCACGTTAAGGTATGTTGTAGGTTCTGTTATGCTGTGGGCCTCTGTTTCCTCCAAAGGCCCACAAAGGTCCTGGTTAACCATTGTGTGCATGGCATTATAAACAACCCTCTGAAATAGGTTTTCATTGGGTTTTTCATCATGATGCAAGGCAGTTTGCTAAATTACCTCAGGTGTTTAAGCCCTCTTTAGCAGCCGTCTCAGTCCCCAGATCCAAAACCAGAGGAAAGCCTGACAGTTCTCCCTCTTTATGCACCAAACCATCAGAGGTGTCAAAACTATTAACATTTATTACTCAAGTGGAAGTAGAAATCCTACTATTTAAAAAAAAACAAAAAAAAAACTTTTGTTTTCAGGTAGTTTATCAGCTTAAGTTTTTTACTCAAGTAAAAGTGTAAAAGCACCATTTCTAATACTACATAAAGGATAAAAGTAATGCATAAAAACAATATTAAGGACAGATGCTTCACTGTACTCTGTTAAAGGAACCTTTTCTACAATTCTAAATGATAATTTTCTTACACTTAAGTTTCATAGTTTTCTAACTAATGGCAACAGTATATTTTACTGTTTATTTTGGTATGTGGTGAAAAATAAGTTGGGGCACCGAGTCCAACCACAAAGGAGTTAATTGTCTGGAAGAAACAACTTATGTTTTAACCATTAAATTGAGATCATTTTTATTATTTTTTTATACCAATAGTCCATAACGAGAGTTAGATTAAATGAAACAAAGCTAATGAGTCCACCCTGTACTCTAAGGAGTAGAAAGTGGAAATAATTGCATTTAAATGTAAGGAGTAGAGGTAAAAAATAATTACTCATAAAGTATATATGGCCTTAAATTTCTACTTAAGTAAGAGTAGAAAGTATTTGTAATTTGTTACTTGACACCTCTTCAAACCATGTTGTAATTTAAGAAAGAACTTGTACAAGCTCTACCTTTAGCTAAATAACTTAGTACAAAGTCTTTAAAGTAAAGGTGTTAATAAATATTTTACATGTGATCTTATAAGAAGCAGTTATTTCTTAGCATAGAACTTTTTTTCTCACTCTGAATAAGAAAACTCCAGAAGAAAGATGATTGATTTTTATTCACTTTTCAAGGTGGGACTTTGCTGCTGCAATAAAATAATTTTATTCATCTTTATCAGGGGTCAGGAAGAGTGTGGAAATGTTTTTAATTGGTTCAGAAATTGGTTTAATGGTTCAGGTCAGTCTTTAGACATTAAACTGAAAAGCTCACTATTGTATTTAATGCTGAATGTCTTTATTTAACGGCGAGTAGAAGAAAAAATGTTAACAGGGATTTGGGAGTAAAAATCAAGGTTTTCTGCAGATAATGACATGAAATGAAAACCTTTCAGTGAAAGGGTCAATCATAGCAGCAATCTTTATCAAAACAGGGTTGTCTCGTACTATCAAACAGCTGAAGGTAAAGATTTGAATCGAAGAACAAAGGAGAGGAATGAAGGAAACATGATTAAATAAGGAAAAAACTGAAACCTCCAAAGGTTTTAAAGTAAATAGCAGTACTTTTAAAATGCCACTCACAGGAAGAAGCCATTACTCCATCAGAACCACAAACCCAGATTACAGTTAGAAAATTTACTCCGAGACAAAGTGCTTATTTTGTAGGATATGCTTCGTCTAATAAAATTGTATTAAAATATTAAGCCATAATAACCATTAACCATAACAATTCAGCAGATTGAAGAAGCTTGAGAACAAAATCAATGAAATCGTTAGAAAATAACATTAGGTGGTTAAATTGCTAGAGCATTTTGAGATGTCAAGCATAAGTTTTGACAAAACCTGGTGTTCAAATGGACAAAAAACTATTTTAACTGGCTGAAGGACAAAGATTTATTGTTTTGGACTGGCCATCACAAAGCCTGATCTCAGTTCTATAGAAGAGCTGGAGTTCAAGCTATTACTATCAACTATTAAGCTGATTTTAATAAAATCTTATCTGTCTCATAACATTGATAATCATATATAATGAAGCTATTTTATGTAGCACTGTAAGAAAACAAGAATTATGTGTTTTTTTTGTTTTTTTTATCATGTTGGTAAATATCTGCTGCCGGCTGTGCATTGATGTTATTTTGTTGATTCGTGTTTGATAGGTGTTAGCATTTATTGAGTGGTTGTAGGGGCAAAAAGGTCCTAACGTCAGCTTTCCTGTAAACCATGTTATGACCCTGACCCATGTTGTAGTTTATGAGGTCAGGGGCTTTACAGCATGTTCTATAACAAAAATAATCTGCCATATACCTTTAACACATCACAGGTAGACAGGTGTGAAGAGAAACAAGATCCAGGCAGAGGAAACAGATGTCATAAGGCTCTGCAGTAAGACAGCCTTCCCCCAAATAATCAAAAAGCTCCTCACAGTTAAGATTGTCTTTTATTTTGAAACGTCATGCTGCAAGAACAAAAGGACATTGCAAATGGTACCCACACTCAACGTGCATTACACGCACAGACACCCACATGCTGACATGCATACTTTACCAACGCCTTTGTACAGTTATTAATGCCCTGCGGCACGCTCTCCAAATTGAATCTAATCAAGTGAAATGCTGTGAGGGTCCTCGGGAGAGAGAGCAGGTCTGATGGTGACCGCTTACAATAAAATCTGTGACATTTGGAAACAAAGCCCGCTCTATACCTCTGAGCTGTAATTGCGTTTGACAAATGCCGCAATCTCGGATAAATGTGTCTCTGCAGTGCAAGGTGTACGTGTTTCTGAGCAAGAATGTGTTTGCTGATGGCTCTGTGGACTTTGTGGCAGCTCTGTGGCTTAAGATATCTACATATATGTGTTTCTGTATGATGGTTGAATGGTTTTATTCATTCTGTTGAAGTGTTCTTCATACTGGAGCACAGAGGAACTAATTACAATAATTGTTGGGAATGCAGCTGCTGTAAATATCCTGAACGGTGTCCCTTCTGTCCTTTTCCTGCTGCACATTGCAGGGATTTTTATGAGCCTCAAAAATAAAAAAGCCCCAACAGGGGCAAAATATAGACTATTTCCAAATCTGCTCTTTTAAAGACGCCCCGTGTCTTTAAAAGAGCAAAGCAGAAACTTGCTGATTAGCCACCCCTGAAAAATTAAGTTACCATGAGAAACACTCCTGAATGTCATGTCTTAGAGCTTTGTAAAAACAGACAGGATTGTGAATAAATTATGCAAAACTGCACTTCAAACTGCCTGACTCTGCTTCATCAACTGTTGAACCATGCAGTCGGCTTTGTGCGGCAACAAAATATTACGACTTTCGGAGTGAGCGGAATTCAAAATATGAGTTTAGGCGATAGAAACAACTAGAAAGCAGTCTGTGCTGTGAATGGCTCATAGAAAATCACTGTGCAGTAGTTTTGCTTGTCGTGATGTGTTGCTTTACTGCTGTACTTTGACAATGAGGGGAAAAAATGAGATGCGTCCAAAGATACATTTATAGCACTGAATACTTTGATATGTAAATGACTTCAGAAGCAGACGTGGATTTTCACAACAGGGGCACCTGTTCTCTATTTGTTTCCCAAGTAGTTTGAAAGGTTGCAGGGATTGACTGCAGCTAACAACACATGTGTGGATGTGAAATAAAATGCAGCCAAACATATATTGGTATTGGTTAACATATGTTACACAGTGGGATCTTTTTTATGACATATCAGGCAGCAATATATCTTGTATGACCTGTACGTGTCTTTAGATGAGCAGCTCTACTGACATTTCTGTCACCCTTGGTGTTGGACAAATAAAGTCTATAGTCTTAATAAATTGTTAAACAAATAGAATATTTTGATATTTTTTATCTATCACTGAAGTCTAACAATTACATTCACAATACAACACATCTCAAATGTTCTCAAACTGCATAAATGCATGTAATGTATAGCTTTCCAAAAGCAAAACAAATTACATTAGATAACAGAAAAACAGATTAATTAACTTTTATTTCTCAAGCTAATATATTTTGCTGTTCTGCTCTTGGAGGAGCAATGCGAGTATAATTTTGCTCTTTACTCAGTATTTATTGATACCAGGCCCTTGCCTTCCCATTACATAGAGTTTTGCATGAGATGGAAAAGACAGAAAGGATATCAGAGATTTATGTAGGTCTCCTCAAGTTCAGCATAGCTGTAGATTTATTCACGCACCTCAGCTTTAAAGACTGGAAACTTTGATCACCCTGGTTTTTATTTGCAAGCACATTTCGCTGCATACCCTTTATCTTTTTAACAGCAGAACTGCAATGTCCCTAATAACACCGTTAGTTCTCACTAACAGATTTATAGTTTTCTCCTGGAGGAAACTACCTTCTAATGTTCTACCAGCATTTACTTACAGGTAATTAAAGCTTCAGTCACTCTGGAACATTTTCTGTCATCTGATCAGAGGGGCTTTAAAGCATAGAAAGATTTGAAGGAATAACTATATTTTTTTAATCTTGATGTAACTTAATAGGCCAATGATTAATTATTTTATTATTTTTTCTAATAATATGCCTTCCATTTCAGAATGTCCAATAAAAACTCTCATAATTTAGCAGGAATGCTTATTAGCTAATAAATCTTATCACATTTGTAGACCAGAATTATGTATTTGGCGAAAACTCCCTCTTCATACAGAATTTAGTCATATTTCCTGCCAAAAAATGGGTTGCTTAACCATTTGTTGATGCCAGAAAATCTTGCGTCACATTTAATTTCTATTGTTCATTCAATTTTAGTGCCATTTTCTAGTGTATAATAAAAAAAAAAACAAAGTTTAATAAAAAAAAACTAAACCTTAAAAATCCAACTTCCTTTTAGTTTTACATGAAAGTATTAAAGTTATGATTTTCTGAGTGAAAATCTCATCACTATGATATGAATAGAATAACCAAAGCAGTTTATCTGCATGTTTCTTCTGTATTATGCATCACGACTTTCCTGTTGCAACATGGGACATCTCTATGTCATGCCTTTATCTCTTCAATGTTGAATAATAAACTCCCAGTTGCAAGTCTTTAAATTCATGGTATTTTTATTTGGCAGGCGATGGCAGCCAGTCAGACGGACCACCATTTTGGCCCAGACTGAAATATCTAAACAGCTATTTTGATGGATTGCTCGCAAATTTTACACACGCAATTATGCCTCCCTGGGGACGGGCTGTGAAAACTGTCGTGATCCCTTCGTCTCTGTGCTCGGGTTTATGGCCAAATACCTTAAAAATGTAACATTTCTCCCCGTCAGGCTCAGCTGCTATTCCCATTTAATCCTTTTTAGGACATTTCAGCAACCTAACACCGCCAGATTGATTCACCTACGCTCCATTTTAGATCTGTCATTGTGACTTTGTATTTGTGCCTCTAGTATAACATTAACCGTTTAATTGTCCAACGGATTATTCTCTTAACTTTTATGAACGTTTATCACGTTGATTGTGCTTCCTGTCCCGAGGGTGGTCAAATTAACATTGACAGCTTTGCCAGTAAGTTGTTACACCCGATTATTTATTAGTCAAATACACGTGTCAGCTGGATATTAGTTTAATTGCTAACCAATAACAGAGTTGGAGGTTGACTGAGTTTAACAGAAGCACAACAGCCTGAAATAAACAGTGAGTGTTGATTATAGAGCTAGATATAAAAGAATAATGTACATTCGGTGTTTGCTTTTAATATGGTCGATCAGTTAGCAACAAAAACAACCCCCTTTTCACATGCCCATCACACCTGCCCAATCTAAACTGCTCTAAGGATTTCCCACCATCTCGTTACAAAACTGGTCGAGCAAAATAGCAACGCTTCTTTGAGCTGTTTTCACATTCCTCCCAGAAAGCCATGCATGACATCCAACGTTTCTAACACGCACCTAGACAATAAAATACAGCTTGCTGTTTGCTGGCACACATTAAAAAAGAGGTGTTCTTTGAGAATAAAAGGAAAGGAAGTGAAACTCTCGAAAGTTATTTAAAGTCACAATGAAACAGCGTAAAAGCATCTCACTTCCTTAACATGAGTCTAAATAGTAGTGAGTGTTAAATAAGACGATAAGGTTTTTAGAAATAAAGTATAGGAGCATCATGGGCCCACACAGAAAATAGACCAAACTTTCCAGAAATTGCTGAAAGTTTTTTTGTTTTTTGTTTTGGGCTATAAATCTGTTTGAGTCCTGAATAAAAGTTCCAATCATTACGTTCATAGGAGGTCAGACTGGCAGCCATACAGCAGTGGATCTGCTGGGAAGTAGCAGTAGCCAACTACTGATCCATAAGGGCGACTGGAGCCATAAAAGCTAAAGAGAGATGGAGGAATAAATGTGTCCTGTAAAATTAAGTGCTGTTCTCTACAAATCTTACTGGAACAGTTAAAGCTATGTGTTTCCTGTTTCCCTGCTGCACATTCCCATTGCATATATTAACCTTTAAGGTGCTTTAATGGTATTTAAAGATTTTTTGTTTTTTTTGTTTTTGAAAGCTCTGTCAGTCACTTTATTATTCATTATTAAGTTTAGTTTTTCCCTCAAAAGTTAACTGTTTTCAAAGGTTTACCTGGTCACTACTTAAAAATTAACCATGAATACATAAATTCTTGTATTTTTCTGTTTAATTAGTATAGAATAGAATAGAAAATCTCTTTTTTTGTCCCACAATGGGGAAATTCTGGTGTTTACAGCGGCAAAAAGATTATATAAAAAATGGACCCAAAAATATGGACCTTAAAAAAAATGTATAAGAATAATATAATATTAAGAATAATAACAAATCAAGTTATGGCAGTGGGCTGCCATTGTGCGGTGCCCGGGGAGCAGTGTTGGTTTAAGGGTCTTGCTCAGAGACCCAGAGTGGCAGTCTGTGGGGGTTGGACTCCAACTCAGAACCTCAGGATTCCAAGCTTTATGTCCTAACCACTAGGCTTCAACTCCTGCAATTTACTGACATTTTCTTTCTTTTTAATTTTTCTTTTTACTTATTCTGTGTGTTTTTTTTTTTTGTTTTTTTTTACTGTGGCTCTGTTTTTAACCCCTGTTGAGCACTTGGTGTTAAGGGTCTCACAATACAGCTCTTTCATTTCTAATACGATACCTATATTGCATCCTTGAGAATTGACCCGATACGATATTAGCACCTGTTACACATGCTTTTAATTTTCTTAATTTGCACTTTAGAATGTTAGAAATGGCTTGAACAAGTGATATTACTAAAACAGAGAAGATCAATCAATAACGATTAATAATGAGAACAAGTAACCCTTGAGATATTACCAAAGGGTGACAGAAAGTTTTAGTTTTTCTGGCTAATATCGGATCGATATCAGATATTGATATCGGACATAAGTACTGGTCTACAAATACAAACTGACTGACAGAGTGAACTATATTTTGGAACACTGCAGACGTTTTGATAATTTTTGGTGTTTTTTTCTGTGTTATTCAGGCCAAGAAGAGGATGGACGGAAGGTTTTAGTCCTCAGTTACCCCCAGTACTGTCGCTACCGATCCGTATTGGCTCGGCTCAGAGAGCAGCCGTCCTCGCTGCTCATAGACCACACGGTGCTGGCTCTGGGCGGCATCGCTGCGCTGGGCGGAAGCACAAGGATCCTGTACTGCCGTGACACCTTTGAGCATCCGACCCTTCTTCAAAACGAGAGCATCTGTGACGAGTTTGGTGAGTTTGGCAGCTGGCAAAGACGTTGAAGCATGACATTCATGGAAGTAGCTATATTTAAAACATTGCCTGTCTTGATTTCTGAAACATTAGGATTATTTCCTTCTTGATCTTTTGCAGCAATACACTTTAATGCTCCTAAAACTCATTCTCAACACGATCTTGGCATCCAACTTTCAGTTGTAATTACCTATAACCATACTGATTCTGCTTTAGCAAAACAAAATAAACACTTGGGGAGACTATTGTCTCAGTATGTGGTACCTGGCAACAACAAAAAAATCATAAAATTAAAAACCCCTTTCTTGCAAATAAAAACAGTCTATAAAAGGACAAGCAAAAATAACATATCTGTAGCTTTTGAACAGGGGATTTTTTTCATCTCTCTGGTACGATTATGAAAGGAAGTGCTTTAAATTCTCTCAGTGTTTGAGTCACTCTCTGACTGTGGCTGAGTGTTGTTTACAAATACACCAGTCGGGTGTTAAGTTGGAAAAAAGTGAACTCATCCGACCATTATAGAAGTTTTTCATTCCTCAGACAGGCTATTTGAGACTAAAAAAGCCGCTATAAGGAGTAAATTTTGGATTTTTTTTTAATAGAAAGTTTTGACAAAAACCTTAAAGTAATTGAAGCCATATTGAAGAATCAACTTTAAGCAACTGTGTTTTAAGAAAAAAGATCCATATAAAACAATTAGTTCTTGAAAAATGTATTTCCTTCTCCAGCTTCTTATCTGATAAAACAGCAAAACTTAAGATGTTGTTGAAGCTGTTGGCGTGATAATAACACCCTGCTCACAACTGCTTTTTTACACCATCAAACTGGTTCTCTATTGTAGAGCCTTAAAGTCAAGTGTGCATGCCAATAATGCACACCAATCTAAAATAACATTATAACTCGTTGACAGGTAAGGTGAATGGCAGGTATTATCTCTTCATAATGGCACCCATTAGTGAATGAGATACACGTGGCAATGAGTACGCTTTTTTTTTCTTTCTCAGAGTTAGTGGGGGAATTTATAAAGTATCAGAGGATTTTTTATGAGTTTGAGAAGTTCACATTGTGACCAATGAAGAAGTCAGAGCATATCTTGGACTGCGGATGTTTTGGGGTGTCCCTGTTCTGTAGTGGTCTCCCCAGATTATTTAACATGAAGGAAATTATGAGATTCTGGGATAGGATGAAATGCAAGTAGCTAAGATAAATTACCAGACAGCTGGCCACGTGAGCCGATTGTAAAGCCACCACTTGCAGCAGCCAGTACCGTATCTGTCAAAAGTGGTCAGAGTAAGCTGCAGTGGTTAAACCGAGGCTCAGTGGTGTAAGTGGGCATGGAAAACTGACCCATTTGGTCTGATCCAACAGATAACTCACTGCAGTTCAAATTGCTAAGTAGTTTATGGTTCTGAGAGAACGAGCAGAATGAGCAACCCAATGCAGGTGATGCTATTGGCACCCTGGCCAGGTCATGTTGGTCAGATTCTTGTGACTGACTGGTGTTTGTGGCCAAGCAAGCTAACTCTTTATCACCCTAAAGCTCACTTCTGATGCTGATACGCTAAGCTGATGGAGAGGGATGAGGAAAATATTGTCTGTTATATTGTTTTTAAAATAAAACTAGTGTTATGCCTCCCTTAAGTCATGCAGCCCTAAAATCTAAATTGTATTTACTTTCTTTAGAGTTTGGAGCATCATTAAAGTAGGAAAAAAAAAAGAAAAGCAGAAGCATTATGTAAATAGACTTGCTTAGGTTGAATGTCTGCTCTTCTCATTTCCTCACTGGGCTTTTTTCAGTCTATTAGAACCCATGATTTTAACTATAAATATGTATAAAATTGTTTTCTGGTTCAGAGGTAGGTAAAGGGAAAAAATCCCCCTTTGCCTACTTTGAAATGCGTCCATCCATATTGTCACATTCAATATCTGCAGCCTAACCAAGAGTATTTATTAAGGAAAATGTAAGCAGTGGGGAAAAAAAGTTTTATTTTAGCAGTTTAATCTGTTTCTGTGGAACATTTGTTTCAAAACTGTCTCCCTACATCCATATTTTACAGTAAAATGGAAAATAGCCTAGAAACACTTAGTTATGAAAACAGCTTGGTAATGGAGGTTTTACATTTTTGTGATTTCTGTCTTGATTAATTCTGCTGGTCCTTTTTGCCAAATAAATTAAAGTAAAACATGTTTATGATCTTTCAGTGTTTTGATAATTTGGACCCAAAGAAGTTTCAACATATTTTCTTAATTATTTTTTTTATTATTATTATTCCAGAGAGCTGTTTCTGTTTACGAACACCAGCAAATGCTGCTGGAACGAACTCCTCAGTCACACCTTTGAAAAGCATTTTGTGGCTCCGCTGAGGAGTGGTTAAGAGCTGGAACGTGTTTATCCTCTGCGCTAGAATCTACACTTTTTTATTAATCCCCAGTTAAAACAAAGGACTATTGTGACTCATCTCTCTCTCTCTCTTTCTGTATATTTCCTGTGCTTGGTAACTCAGCAGGCATCATTGTGACATTCAATGTAATGGCTCCTCTGGTCAAAAGTCATTGTTTTTCTTTTTCCTGTAAATTTGCCACAAGGTAATTGCATTCTAAGAGTGCTGCAGAGGTGAGACCAGAGAGGAAAACGGTTTTTAGGCATAGGAAAATATGTTATGAATAGCAACGCTAACATCCTGTGGCTGCTGTTGCTCATTCGCTTGGCTCAATGATGCCATTCCTCCGTGAGTCACATTTAAGCTAAAGGTTTATTTTCATAGCCGAAGGGAATTCTGCTTTTTCTCCTTGCTGAAGCAGCCAGGATCTCTAATGTTCTGCACATGAAGGTTTATTCGGCTCTGGGCAGGCTTTTTATTTCTGCTGGAATTGCTGCTCAGAGACTTGATTGTGATTTGTTTTAAAACAGCAGAGCTAAGTAATTTACATCACTCTGGCAGGTGAAAAAGGCCTCGGGGGCGTCTTACTTAAAGGCACAAACACACATGAATGTTTACACATCCGCACTTAGAGACAGATACAGCTACTGAGCAGTTATCTTGCTATTTAAAGCCTCTATTAAAAAAAACAGCTAAATCCGCTTTTATTAGAATAAACGCCACTTCTAGAAGCAACACCATCTAAGTGTGAAATATTTAAAGCTACAGTGTTTTAAAAGTGTTTTCTTCTGCTTTTGTTTTTATTTATGCAATGGATGTAATTTTCATCAGGCTAATTATGACATCAGGAAAGGATAATCACAGTAAACATTAAACACAGCTTGCAAATCCTGATTTAACTTGTTGATGGGAAAATAAGCTATCCAGTAAGTGTGTTAAACTGATCTAAACTGGTAAACTCTACTTTGCTGAGTTTTATTGGCATGAAGAAGCAGTTTGAGATCAGAATCTCAGTCTTATTTAGATCTGGACTTTATATAGGCCCTCCAAAACTTCAATTTTACATTTTTTGAGCCATTCAGATCTGAACTTCTTGGGTACCTTGCATCATCAATTAGGAGGTACTTGGGAGGTAAAAGGTCAGTCAATAATTAAAGAAGCACTTTTATTTATTTTTTATGGAGCAGAAAAACCTATTTCCTAAGGCTACATTACTATAACATGAAACACTTTTTGGAGGTATTATGTGTAGCTGCTGTCTTTATGGTTCTCTGAGGCTGATTGTTTCTCCTATTCCAGCATCCTTCTCTGGATTAAACCCTCTGCATCCTCTTCCATTACTGTGTTTTTTTCTCCTCTCTATCTAGTGATTTAGATCTTCATCCCATCATCCAATATACTCATCATCCTTTTACATCACACATTTTTAGAAAGCACTTTCTAAAGTAAAATCCTAACCCACTGTTTTTCAGCTTCAATCAATATAATTTATAATGACAAGCAACAGATGAGACTAATGTTCTTTACATTTGTTGTTTGAATATTATTTAGCATGTATTTCAAAAATGTTAAGGTCATAAATATAATTAGTTATTTTCCAACCCTGGTGCCATGTGATTAAAAGGGTTGCAATCAATCCAACTAGAGGAAGAACGTATGATCAAAATAGAGCAGGATAGATGATGACTGAAAGAACAAGCAATAAGGCTGGAAGATTATTTTCTAGACTTAAATTTAGATATAAAGGGATTCATTATATAATTTTAAAATAGAAAATCAATAATATATTTAAGGAATTGAGGCCACTATGTGGACAATCAACAATACATATTATATTCATATGGTGTAATAGTAAATGGCCTGTACATGTACAGTACTTTCCTTTGCTTCTCTGTTTTAAAGAGATTTATTCAGCCATTCATTGCCACATTCACCAGCGGACATATGCAGAGTTGTGCTTTGACTTTTATTTTGTAAATGGCAAATTACAAACATAGATCTTATCCGCTTTGTGCCTTAGCTGTACTTAAATATATTTAACATTTAGAAACTTCAATTGCCTGTGGGCACCCTGAGAAACAGTAGACCTGCTCCAACACTGCTTACACCTTTAAAGCGCAGAGGAGACAGCATGGTGTCCTTCTTTTATTTAAAATAAAATAACTCTCAGCATTATGAGAAGATACCATGGTAATAAAACATTTTTATTAATGCTTTACAAAATGACCAATGTACCAGTATGAAGTAAAGGCTTGGTTGATGAACATTTCTATTTCTTACTGAGTAACTGGCCTCTCGTTGAAGATTTTACCACTGATCCAGAGTGGCTCCATTTCTGAATCATTCCTCTCACTGTGGTTTTCAGGGGTTACAAACAGAGAGGCTTATTAACTCTTTATAAATTAATTGATGTCCAAAACATGGTTACATTAATCTGTTAGTGAAAGTCTTTAATTAGGGGCAAGATGTGTTCTTTATGGTACCTTTTAGCCTACTTCGTGCTGCAGGTCAGGTTCCAGTTAAGTGATTTATTGATTTTACAGATCAGGCAGGGTGTGACTAGTGATGAACATAATACATGAATAATCAAAGATCATTCTTAACATGGGAGGCAGAAGCTTGTTTGTTTTTTTTTTTATCTAAGGGGGTTTCAAAGTCCTTGTTAAAATAGATGATAAATAAAATAGAGCTGCATTTTTCTAATTGCTTATTTTTGACTGGAATTAAGATTTTGATGCCTGAAACATTAAATGTGACTTGAAATTAAAAATAGTTTAAATATGTTAAGGGAAGAAAAGTGTAGGATCTGATTTAATGCTCTTTTTGTAGTTATTATGACCTTTTGGATTCAGTCAGATCTGTGCTGGCAGCTGTAATGGTCATTTTTCTTCTCCAGACTAAGTTATAAGTGTGTCGGGTTACCGTAGGGGTTCCAGAAAAGGAGGATCAGATATAAAAAGGAGTATTTCAGAGTGTCAGCAGGCCCAGTGTTCAGTATTGTGAAAAACTTAGCCGAAAGATTAAGAGCCTAGTTGTGAAATCTGTTTTTTTCTTGACACAGCAGCCCTGCGAGGCTGAAATCAGTGGAGGTCGTTCAGGGCTGCCTTGCCGGCCTCTCGTCTCTTTATGACTTCTTGTGTTTGTTTTATTGTAAACCTCTGGTGTCACTGGCGTCCTTTCCTTTGAACAAACTTTGAAAGCAACTGCTTTTGAATCAAGTCCTGTGATCCATATTCATGTTCAGCACCCCCCCCCATTCCCCCACCCCACCCAGCAGTTGCTTTCCTCACAGGGAATGACACAGTTTTTGTTTATAATTATCACACATTCTCTGCCAAACGTGGATTGATTATACCCTTGCTACTTCGTGTCCTCGATTTCTTTTCTTTGCCAGCAGGAATGTAATATTACAGCGATGCGAAACGCCTAATGAGAGATGTATAAATTGTGTTTTTTACACAGCATGGGTACAAATAGTTTTTCACTTATTGCATTCTCGCTGACAAGCGGAATGGAAATCTATCTCTTATATAAACCTAAGAATAACAAAGGTGTGACATACTGCACTGTAATAATATTGGCATTACTGAGGCGCTCTGCAGTGATAAAAGCCAGGAATAGTTTAGAGTGGGCCAGAGCCTCGCAGTGCTGAATGACTGAATGATCACAACATCCATTTTTTGTTAAAAGCTGCGTGTTGAGTATTACTCACATTAATTTGGCAGGGGGACTTCGGCCACAAAGAAATGCCTGAAACGTATGTAAACGCAGCCAAGCGCTTTTAAACATGAAGCCGATGACTTTAAATTTAAACAAGCTGTTAAGTGGGATTTTTATATATATATATATTTTTTTTTCTGATTCCCTGGCTTCACCTCCATGCTGCCAGAAACCTAATACTGCTTGTGCATACAGTTTAAAATAACAGTGCTTTCAAAGTGACTGAGGTAATCATGTTGGAGGCAAAGTGAGCCCTCCTCCTTTTGCTCTAACTCTGTTCTCACATGTTCTTAAAACTTAGCTCAGAATTGAGAAGCTTGGTCTCTGAGGAAAGTTATAAACAGTAAACATTCCCAACTCTGATGATACTTTCAGTTGGTATAAAGAGAGAGATTAGTTGGTACTGGCGCCTTGTTTAAAAGGGGACTAACAGTTTTGAAAAAGTATAATCTCAAAAATACCAATGCAGCATTGGAGAAAGCTTTTTTTTTATGAACTTTGGTATTGATGTTTTGTTTGTATTTTGTTCCACATAAAGCTGCATGAAGGGAAATATCGGTATGTGCACTGGAGCAATAAAAAACCTGTTTAACTATGGACATGGAAATGAATAGCACTTCAAAGAACATAAAGCCCTGTTTCACCCTTTGTGTCACCTTCGATCCACCTTCATTTCTCCATTTCATTTGTTTGTATGCATTTGAATCCACAGTTTCATGCTGCATCAGCACAGGGTGTGTAACTTCTGAAGCAACAATTTTTACTTTATTCTTATTTTTCATGTTTAGCAATCAAATGTTATATTTAGAATGACAGGATGCTTTATGAGTGCATCCAAGCTATTTTTTAATCATCAGCCAGATAAATTAGAATCGAAGTTCTTATTACAGTTTTACCTTCAGTTTCAAGCTTTCAGCATACAGTGGTGAGCTCAGCATTTCTACTGCAAAAATTTGTATTTATTTTTTTTTCTCTTGGATATTTTTATTCCAGTTGTCCAGATTCCTTCAAAAAGCTTCTCATGAGCAGAATACACAGCATGTTTAGTCTGTGATGCTGATTATATTGGTATTAGGATGGTCAAAAGATTGGATAATATAGGTTCCAACATCTTGTAAGGTAATACTGGGGCTGTTTTATTCCCGTAATATTATAGTTACAAAATGAAAATGAAAGGTAGATATGGAGTATCTCCACTAGATAGCCAGTTTAGTTCAATAAAATTAATTTTTGGAGATACTGGAGGCTTTTGTAAGGTATGCAAGAATGGATCTGTAATCTAAACATCTGATATAAAATAAAACAAAGCCACAGTCTTAAAAGATGAGGTATTGTTTTGCAGTATCTTCCACAAGACATCACAAACAGCCTTCTACAATGTTAGAAGTTGTGATCTTAAAGTATTTGTATTTAAAAGCAACAGATCACTCATTAAGAATACACAACTCAGTTTTGTATTTGTAGTTTTAATAATCATCACCTATAACATTTGCTTGACTGAAGTCCAATTACTGTCATTGCATTTGAGCCCAACCCGTCCAATGTCTGTTGATGGTGACTAATGATATTCCTGAAATCTGGACTGTTCTGTTGAATTCCCAACATGTTATACTGTAGTCTTAAATCCCATATTAGCGGCATTTAGCCGCTAATATGGGTGCCTCTCACTTCACAGTCAGTTGTCCTACTAATTGTCAATCATTCTGGTTATATGTTTACGTGCTCGTCCCCATTTTCACTTACCGGTGGTGAGTCTGACATACAGTAGTGGAAAAATTGCACATATTTTGGAAATAAGCTTGTATCAGCAATGCGAACAGCAACTTTTAAACAGTTGTAGTACAGTGCAGTGATCTTCTTGATTAAAAAGAGAAGAGTAATGAAAGCGTCTTAATTATATGAATGTGTTCCTTTTGCAAACAGAAATTCACAGCCTATTTTTATGCTGCCTTGTTTACCATGCATGCTTTTGCACATCTGTGGCTTGATTTGGTTCAGCTGTATGTGTATCTGTGAGGGTGTTAAAGAAAGATTAAATGCTCGTCTGTGTCATCTGACTGAAACTGATACTTAAATGTGTCTCAGAGAGGGGAAAAAATGAGGAAAAGAAAAATATGAAAGCGTCAAACGTGTTAAAATTTCAAGCCTCCTCGTGGAGATAATATCTTACCAGCTTGATAGGGTTGGGTCACCAGATCATCATACAGCATGAGGTCATTGTTTCCACAAGTCTAACCACTTTCCCCCAGTGCTCTTTAAACAAGAAATCTGATTAGAGGAAATATGCATATGCCAGTATTGTCTCATGACAGGCCCGTCTGTTAATGCAATAGGCAAATTGCTTGCTAAGCCCATGTTTTCTCATCTCCTGTGCAGATTTGTGTTAACCAACAGCCCATGAATATTTCATTGTCCATATGTTGTGCAGTGCAGAGGGTATAGAAGGGGATTTTTAGAGGAGAGAAGAGCACATGCTGTGGCTGTGTGGTTACATTTTGTAATCAGGACGTATACACAAACTGATCATCTGCTCTAAGATCACATTAAAATAGCTTTTAATGTTGTGCATTTTCAGTTCCTCAACAAAACAGACAAACAGGGAAAAAAAGGCCCTGTTCCCTTTCACTATCCCTCATTGCCCTGATGTACCTGGTGTGCGGAGGCAGAATCAATGCCACAGTGCTGTTTTAAATAAAAGCACTTGGCTTCAGGAACATTAGCATGGCTGCCGGGTAGAAAAAAGCAAAATCATTCTGTTTATCCACGTTACATCATCACCAACTCTCTAGCTCTGGACCTATTGCTTTATGGTGGTTCTTATCTATTTTTAGCAAACAGCACTAATAGATAGAGTGAGCATCTCATTAGAGGCAAGCAGCGTTTCAGGGACCTGTGCAAAGGTTTCCTCCAGCAATGATCAATGGAAGTCGACAAATAGGGAATAAATTGCCCAACGCATAGATTTACACAAGATAATGTGTTGAAATACTGTAGTTTATGAGGCCAGAAAAAATGATTATAGCTTATTATGTTTACCTCGGATAATTAGTACATTTCCATCAAGACAGCCCTCTAATAACAGGTTGAATTCTTTATCTTTATGTCAATATCATATAAATGTAATCCGAGATAGTAATTAATATTTTGAGCTTTGAGCCGGTCACTAGAATCAAAGTATCGTGACATTTTAAAACTGAGGAGGATCTTTAAAGAGATATTTTATGGGTTATATTATTGATATGATTTAAAAGCAAGAGGTATCCTGGCTGTGGGGAGCAAAGACTTGCGATCCCCCTTCCCAATCCTGTAGTTGGGTACTGCAGCTTAGCTGATTGACAGAAAGCTCCTACAGGGTTTTGTTTGCTAGCAAGATAAATAGTGCTGTCTGTGATTTTTTGGGGAATTAAATGGTCACTTTTTCTTTTTTAGGAGATTAAGGTTGGCTACAGGAGCATATAGCCAAAATAATTAACCAGATAACATCTTCTTTTAATACTTTTTGACTGTATATGAATCAGAATGGCAAAAATATCACAGTTTCCTTATTTTTTATCATTATTATTACTTAAGTTAATTTTAAGTAATGTACTTAAATGCCACTGCCAAATTTAGCATGTGTCTATATAAAAAAAAATGAAAGTACAAATACCATTATCATGAATACAACTAATTTATTCATTGATTAATCATTAACTTGAGTATAGAGAATATAAAACATGTCTTTAGCTGACAGAGCGAGCCATTTAGAGCAGTAATTATACCAAAATTGTAAAAATATATATAAACATTTTGCATTCAAGATTAAAAAAAAAATCTCTGTCAATATGCTCTATCCAGAACTCCTCAAGGGGAAAAGTTTGAGTTTCACCTGGTTGAATTTAGTAAAAAGTCTTCTTTAAGGAACCTTTGGATATCCAATTATTAATCGATTAATCGAAAAAAATTATTGACAGATTCATAATTAGTTTGAATATTGATAGTAAAATAACAACAATAGTAATAGTAAGAATGATTGTTTTTTTAAAACAGATCAACTCTAAAGGCAGAAATGTGAAAAAAAACATTAAAAGAAAGTAAAAAAAAGTCTTCAGCAGACGTATTTATAATGACTTGGGGGTTAAATATATGAACTGTATTGTAAAACTGGTAAGCCGCTCCATCCTTTCATTCACTCTTTGTCTTTTCACTCCTGTATGCAAATCAATTTCAAATGGTAACAAGCATCAACTTCAAGCAGGTGATCTAACACAGTGAATCGTTCAGTCACCATTTTATTGTCATGCTGTCATCACATGTTATTGCAGCTGTGAGTAGTGACGGCTTCCCCCTGTGGCTGAATTTATTAAAGCACCAACATCCAGGTTCTTTAGAGCCGTCTGCCAAACAGGAAGTCCTTGAAATCATTTTTAATAGTCTATTGTTTTGTTGTTTTTTTTCCCAAGTTTTAATTTTTTTATTTTTTTTCTCAGCTTAATGTTAAGTAGTTTTGAGATATTCAAACAAAGATGTCTTTGAGGTGTCTTTAAATTAATCACTGAAGAATGATGTCAGACTGGCTCCTGCATGCCACTTCAGTGCCACGAGATGTCAAACATTAATTACAGCACACAGACGATACGCCAGCTGAGCTATTTCTACCTGTTGTTCAAGGCTATTATTAGATTTGCAAATAAAAGCAGAGAACGGTATGTGAAATTTGCACTTTTGCTGAATGATGAAACACTGTTTCAGATGTGATTTGAGACTTTAAAATTATTTTCTTTTTAAAGACCTCTTTCTGAATGCTTCAGTGTGTATTTCTATAATAAATCTGTCTAATATTAGAGAACAAATGTCCATGAGTTGTGATTTAAATCAACCATGGCCTAGATAATAGAACGTTTTTTGAAAAATTATACTGGCATGTAATAGGAGTCATGAATGTCAGTGTTAAACTTTACCGGACGTCAAGTTGCGACCTGGACGGGGCCTGTCTGAGTCGCCCGTATAACAGTAAACGCTGTTTACAAGGCAGGGAGTGTGGCGTTAGAGACACCTCCTGAATGCAGCCCCTTTTTCTCTCGACTCGTTGCTTAGTGCTTCTGCAGGTAGGGGCCTGCTGCAGCTTGTTTTCCTGAAAAGAGCTTGTGTAACTTTACGTGACGTCAAAAGTCCTCCAACACAATGGTTGTAGCGCAGGGAGGATTATATGAAGGCTGTGATTGATTTTTGTTCTTTTTTTCCAAAGCGACGTTGTGACACTGCTGGCAGATGGTTTACAAATCTGTTCCTTTTGTCTTATTTTGTGTTTGTGTTACCAAAGAAAAACAAAGCAGCTTTTTTTTTTATAGAAATGGAAATGAACTTCTTAAATTTGCTAAATTGGGTTATAAACATGAGATACTGAACAAAAAGATAGAAGTAACCACTGGCCTATTTTATAAAGTGAATGGTGATTATTTATAATCACCATGGCTTAGTGCTGTGTACCTTTTCAAAATGATAAAGTCCCTATGATTGGGCTCATTGGTTGACTCAATCCTATCAAGTGTAACTAGAGCGTGATCTATTAGAATACATATGTTTTATTGATGTATGGGCTCCATGTTTATCCTGGCATTCATTTATTTATAGGCCGATGCTGTGATATTTTTTTTCCCCTCCAGTAATGAATAGGCTAAGCCTTGAAGCTTATCCACTGCTCTCTTTCATCTCTCCCTCCCTCTTTCCTCTCCCCCCCACCCTCCTCCTCCTCCTCCAAAAGCCAAATTGAAATACTGTATTTTTTATTTATTTAATTTTTTAGTGCTACAGTCCCAGTGAGTTGTTGCTGCAGTCTGTCAGTACAAATGATGTGGAAGCGTTTGAAGTTTATCCCGTTTTATAGCAAATCCTCCACATTATGTAACTGTTACTCTGTTTTACATGTGGCACTCTTAGAAACAACGGCGCGTGTGTGTTTTTGTGTATGTGGGACAGTCTTACAGTGTGTGTGTATGTGCTCCTAGTGCTTCTTTGCAAAATAGGATTTGTTTTTTAATTTCCTCTCCGGGAACAAAGGCAGTTAAAAGCTCCTCGCCAGCGTTTTACCTCATTGTGTGGCTGCTTTATTTTTACCCCAGCTGCTAAATAGCATTGTGAATTATTATGCTTAAAAGAAAAAAAAAAAGGAAAACAGAAACATGAAGGCTTGCTGGACTGCTGCCAGTGCCAAAGTGTTGATTCTTTCTTTCATTCCTTGTATAATTACGAGGAATTATCCACTCTGCGAGAGATAAATGCCGGCTGATATTATTCAGTTTGTCAGGGTCATAGGTTACCGCATTCCTGAGTGAAACTGGGTTAAGATTAAACATGTCTCAAATGTGATGCGTGTTAATAAGTGCTTAACAGGCAGCAGTGCTAACATCATGAGGCGATCACATGAGGTGGACAGAACAAAAGAGAGGAAAGGAGTTTTTATTTTTTTTTAAAGCAGGCATTTGAGGGAGTGTTTTCAGCTCATTTGGCTTTAAATTAAACTCGTAAAGTGCGTAACATAATTTCCTATTTATTTTTGCAAAGTAGAGCTTGAGTCGACAGCCTTTATGAGTTTTGCCGTTTGCTAAAAGTACACAACCCCTCCCCTCCTCCTGAACAAATGCACACACTCCTGGTGAATCCGATGAGAATGATTTCATAATCCATCGCAATAATAAACTTCTTTGA
This sequence comes from Cyprinodon variegatus, assembly GCF_000732505.1. Taxonomy (NCBI): domain Eukaryota; kingdom Metazoa; phylum Chordata; class Actinopteri; order Cyprinodontiformes; family Cyprinodontidae; genus Cyprinodon; species Cyprinodon variegatus. The sequence continues at coordinate 767,774 of NW_015150619.1, forward strand.
ACTGTTTAATTGGCTCTTCCTGGAACGACACGGCTTCGCTTCATTTGATCTGATGAAAGAGTAATGTTGCTGCTCCCCGGGGGCAGCGTTCACAACGGCGCACAAATAACAAATTAAGAACACTAGTCTTTTTCTCCCTCTTTTGTTTCCAGATGGTTGCCTTAATAAGGCAGGAAAAATTCATATTGCACATATGCATCATCCCACTTTCCGTTTACACGTTCATGTTTAAAAGCTTGCCGTATGTGTTCAATTTTCACAAATTGTTTTTAAGTGAAAATAATCCTGGGGAGGGTAATGGATTAAGGTCACATGGAAATTGATTGTTATCTGAAAGAGGGAAAAAAAACTCTGGAAACATTCCAGAAACATTCCTAGTGTCTGATTCTGTGAAAAATGCCTAAAGCTGTGTACTCTACTCCGACTGCTTCAGGGGAAGTGGAGTACATCGATTTGAATGCATGCGGCAAAAGTAGGAGAACAGGAAAGGTTATTCAAAAAATAAATAAAAAAGGAGAAACAAATACGCAAAGCTGGAAATGACAGTCCTGATGGCTTGGAAGAATGTCCTCTTCACTCGGGTGAGGAATATTAATGGCGACAGACTGAATGGAGGGTCTGTGTTAGTAGAAATGAGCTCATTACTGGCAAATGCATTATGTATGCACACACAGACAAAATTATCTTTTATATTACTTTATTCCATCTACACATCCACCTGCTAATTATTATCCTCCTTTGTTTTCCTTGTTTTTCTTTCATTTTTCTCTTGTTGGCAGAAGCACTTAACACATGCAAAGGGTTCATTTTGTAGGTGCTAAATAAAAATATGAGTATTTTAACGTCCTGGTAAACACACATTTTGCTGCTACGTGGCGGTTGTCTCCATGGCAGCGGCAGCCGGAGCGTGCCAGGCCGAGCGCCTGTTTTCTCCTGATGATGATTGATAATTTCTACCTGACTTGTTGTCCCCGTCTCTGCAAACATATGGTTGGAGCTGCCCTCAGTCATATATCTGCCAAAATGTTCCCTTTTCTGATAATAGCTTTTTAATGTTGCGTTTTGTTGTGCATGCACTGCAATCACACACACACACGACACTCCAAACCCCACCCCTCCGTAATTACATTTGCTGCTGCTCACATAGTTATTACAGAAAGGAAAGAGAAATGGAGAGGGGAAACAGTAGAGAGCCAAAAAACATGCAGAGGGAGGGAGGGGGAGGAGAATTGATTTCTCTTTGAATTGGGATGAGTTTTTTTAGTGCTGCTGGGTTTCAAATTTAACAAATTATCATAATTAACAGCACACAGTATTTTTTAAACATGGTCCAGCGTGGGGGTTGTCTTTCTTTCTGGAATGTAACGTATGTATAGTTGTGTATCCATTTTTTTTGGCTGATATAATCTCTACATCCCAGCCACTTCATTAAATAACTTTTCGCCTTCAGAAGTGCCTTGATTCATCATGGCATAGATTCAGAACGTTATCAGAAACATTCCTGAGATTTTAGTCCACGTCGACTTAATGGCTCCACAGACGTCTGCTGATTTCTTAGTTGGGGGCTCTTTAGTTCCCCTACATGCCAAAGGTGCTTTGTTAGATTAAAACATGGTGATTGCTCAACAAGCATTCATTGTGATGTTCAAGAAGCAATAAAACACTGCTCTACTCTTCTAAAAGTATAGTAGCCAGCAGAAGATGGTTATACTGTGATCATACAGCGATGGACATGATCAGCATTGACATATATGTACAGTAGGATTGTGTCGTTTTGACAATTCTTCCTTCAGGACCAAGAGGTTGAAAGTGTGCCATGCTAGTATTTGAGTCTGAACTATTAATGTAAGCCATGTTCTTACTTTTCTTTTTGTTTTTTGATCCTGACCCTGGTTATCTGAAAGACTCCTTGGACCAACCAATGTTCATCATGTCTTTTGCTATCCAACTTTTGGTGACCCTGTGGAAATCTTTGCCATCATTTCCTATACTTAGCTAAGAGGTAATGGTTCCAGGAATAGTTGGTTAAAAGGGTAGTTATTTTAATGGATCTTATTCACAAACCTCTATGCATTTTCAGTGATGCAGCTTCTCTTTTCCCTTTATAATCCCAGGAAGTCAACCATTTCTGAGATCCTCACACCTAACTGTCTGCTATCTGAATTTATGTCACATTCAAAGGCTGTTAAACTAATTTTCTTCTCCTTTCCAACAGCCAGTTTGAACTTCAGCCAGCCATTCTCACCAAGTATATATGCCCAAATGCATTCAGTTACTGCCATGAGATTGGCTGATCCACAGTTTATTGTAATCATCAGCTGTAAGAACCTATCTATTAATTTGGCAGTTTATATTACAGTGAACCGCATCCAGTCCATGACTTCATAGAATATGAGCTGCATGATAATTTAAATCAGAGATCAGCCACAGACATCATCTGTAGCCAATCAGACCCTCGGCTCACAAAGATCAGTCCTGAGCAAATGTTCAAAAGTCACCATCAACATGATTTAACCTCTCAGCTATATACTTATAAATACTGAAATAAATGTTAGATAATAACAAGAATATGACAGCACAAAAGTGATAGAAGTTTAAAAATGGTTATATTAATGAAGCTTGCATACATTTAACTCAGTTGTTTCCTAACTAAAGCTGCCTTAATAAAATTAATAAATCTGATGCTAATTATCCTATAAGCATTATAGGAAAGCTCTTTCTTGGTAGTTTTAACTAGTTTATACATTTATTAAAATAGTTTGGATGGTATGGCATGGTCTACTTTGGTAGGGTGAGAAATCCAAAAGCAATTTGTTTTAATACATTTATTTCCAATATATTTCCAATATTGTTAGTTTGCGACCACGGAGGAAGGAGGCTGGAGTCTGC
>NW_015150619.1:772459-817142 GCF_000732505.1 Cyprinodon variegatus
ATCCATCCATCCATCCATCCATCCATCCATCCAATTAATAATCCAATTAATTCCACAGTCAGTCATTAGTAAAGGGTGCCTTGTTGGTTGAAAATGTCAAAAAGCCACTTTTTAATTCAAGTTCATTCACTAGACAAACAAAATAGCTTTCTTCTATTGATGCAACAGACATTTTTCCTGGAAGAGTCAATATCTGACATAAACTAGAATAAACATGCTCCGGATTTAATGCTGATGTAGCCTTATCTTTGCAAATAAAGGAAGCAATTTATTTCTCTATTTTCCTACAACAGTAATACTGTAACAGCATGTAGTACTTCGAGCTTTTTTTCGCTGCACGTCTAAAAACAGGCCGTCCAGTTTGAAATGTAATTGTGCTTTTCACAGATCAGCGAGGAAACCTTCAGTTCAACACAATATCAGCAGGTTACACAAGTATAAAAAATGAGTTTTGTAGCAAAATTACTAATAATTGGCTTATCTTTTTTTTGTGCATTTTCTTTGTATTTGGGCAGAGCTGCTCTTTTTAAAGACGGGAGATGAGTCAGCCAGGGTCCTCTGCAGATATAAAGAAAAGGCTGTTTGCAAGAAGCCGTTGAGGACCTGTGGATGAGTTGGCTGCGCCACGGGGGACTGTTGTTAGACCTCTTTTAGCAACAAGCTCCACTAATCCCTGCCTTTTTACTGAAGCACGTGTTCAAACAGGCTCCTATTAGAGCAAATTTTCTTTGTTAGTGAACAGAAAACATGCTCCCAATAAGGCAGCCTTTTACAATTTTACTAAAACTCAAGAATAAACGCATTTTTTTAAAGATCTGAATCATGTTAAGGTTGCTTACCTTACTAACTGCTATGGGTTTATAAGAGTAAGTAAATTATAAGCCCCAGGAAGCAGTTAGAAGTATGCGCCATCATTAAATCCAGCATAGCTCTCAGGCACTGCTGTATAAAAAAACTTCCTGTGTTGCAATCGGGTGAAAAATAAATATGTCAGTATCATTGATGTGAAATCCCATCTGAGGTTGTGACTCGCTGGGCTTTCAGTCGTTGCTGTGAATTGTTTTCCAATTTAATCAGTGGTAATCTTCGCCTGTGTGTTTATGTGAAATTAATTAACACTTGTATCATCTATCAAGCTACGGAGGATTTGATGATTAATAAAAAACAGTGTACTGTGTCCGCCCCCGCTCTCTGTGGGCACATTGTGTAATTTTGGTTGATTGCGAGGATAGAGCTGCTTGAAGTATGACTGTATTGTTTTTTTTTTCTACTTTCAGTTTGTCTTGAATTACTCTTTGCTGGAATTTGCATCCAAGTGCGGGAACAAAGAAAGATTAAACATGTCCAGAATGACTCATTTTTTTTTATGTATGAAAGGTTTAAATGGGCTTCTTTGTCAGTGAAAAGACTGACTCGTTTTTGCCACAAAGAGAAAGAGATATACAGCATTGGTGTCATTTTATGAGGGAGGTGATGTAGCAGAGGCTGGCACCATATCTGGTCTTTTGAAACCATTTCTCCCTACAAAATAAAACTAGGTGGGGATCGGTATGACATTTACAAACCTGGAGTTTTTTTCATGTTTATTATGATGTAAATCCTTTTATTTAAAGGACACTGTATGGACACTCAGGATGGCTGGCTTTCTTAGAAAGCTTTTTACCAGCTGGAGGTATAAACGGCATTTAAAGGTATTTTCTATAATAACATTGAATTTGGAAATGCTATAATTACAATTGAAGCCATCTGTATGATTTGTTTAAAAATAACTTTTGTTGTCTATGAAGTGTTTGAATCTCATGGGATTTTTTTTCTTTATGCAGAAATTTGTTACGGTTAGCGTGTCATTCATTTTTAATGCTTCAACACTTTCTGTTTTTGTAGTTTGAGATGTTTTGCACTCAACTTCCTTTGGGTCTGAAATAACTCCATTTACCGTGGGGTGGGTTCATACTCGTGCAAAAAGCACATGATGTAAAGCCATTTCCTGCAGGCCACATTTAAACTGCAGGCCTTAATTCTCAATTCCGATTTTTTTTTTGTGTGAAATATGATTTATTTTTTTGCGTTTCCAAACGCATACGACTTGTATGTGATCTTCTGTGTGAACTGCATTCATACAGCTTAAGTGTCCAGCATGAAAAGTAGAGGGAGCAGTGATGTCACTAGCAAGCCTACTTTGTATTAACGAAAGTAAACATGGATGTTAGTGCTGGAGCACATTTAGCGATCTTTCCCAACCTTAAAAATTCAATCTTTTCAAGATAGTTACCAAAAAAAACTGCTCTCCACATTATCGTCCTCCATGGTTGTTGTTCCCGCATCTACGTAGCAAGAGGCAGAATAGTGACCTTTGTTGAATATTAATGACGTTCAAGTCGGATGAATGTGACCTGGGCCTTCAGACGCAGGAGGCTTTTGAAAAAATCAGACATGTATTGGATTCAGGACCACCTAGCCAGGTGGCCTGGGTCGCATGAGAAAAAATCTGATCTGTGATGTTCAGACTGTCATGAAAAGATCCGATACAGGTCGCATATGGGCAAAAAAAAATCGGATTTGGGTCACTTTATTCTTCCCAACTGCATTTAGACTGCTGAATGTTTTGTAAAATGGGTTATTGTATTGTATTTTATTATATTTATCTTATTTTATCCTTATATATATATAAAAAATGAAAATGTTGTCATATGTTTATATTGCTGTTTTTATATATATATTTTTTATTATTTTTCAAGGCTACACTTTAAAAAAAGATGACATTGTCCAGAGAGCTGTTCCAAACGAAATTTCTTTTGTTTTACACTTGTGTTAACAAAGTGTTAAGTTGTGGCTGCAGTGTGAACGTAGCCTAATTCTACTCTAATTAAATGTGGTTATATTTCTCCTGTAAATAATATCTACCATTAATACCTCATTTAGATTTATTGGGATTTGATCAGGAGTCGAAATCGGCCATATTCTTTTCACACTTGTACAGACAGGTTTGTGTTGGTAAAATTAATCAAAATTTTAATAAACTTTTTTATTTTATCACGCCATGTTTTATGAAATTTGACTTTCAGTTTTACAAAGAGACAAATAAACATCACTTATCAACCCCCCTCCCGACTCTAATCATCGCTGTAAAATCAACAGAATAATGTGAATTTCTCACTGTAGGATTGCTTAAATTGTGTTTTAACAATTAAAGATAGCTGCGATTTACTCATGCTTGGATATTTTCTCTTTTTATCTCTCATCTTTCATCTAGTTTAAAAAGACGAAGCGTTGAAGGACACATTTGAAAGAGATTGAAGCATCACAGATTTGAATACTAAGTGGAGTCTAATCTCTGATGTGTCCCCATCCATTACCAAAGTAACAAAAATCATTTTCACGTTGGATTTTATTTTGATGTTTTTGGTGTGAAAGCTTTAAAGATCAGAAACATGATCTCTCTCTACTGCACTAAAGATATTCTGTGCTTATTGAGAAACGACTCCAAGAAAGAAATGTCTCCCCAGACGAGCTTCTCACACTGAAACCATAGTCTGATCCTTACAATCCTCGGGCTGAAACACTTGAAATCCCTCCAACCTCTTGTTTTTTGTTTTTTTGATGGAACATGAACACACACTGCTGCCTGTCATGGCTGACTGAGAAATAAGTCATTGCTTTCTCCTTTGTGATGTTTATTTTCTTCCATATTTTTCTCTCTGGTGCTGTTGGTGTTCAGCTTTGGAGCTCTTCTTGTCACTTCATTGTTAAGTTAAAATGTTCCACCGAAGTGTCATATCACTCCACTGATCACACATTTAATGCCCCACTGCTCTGCAGATTAAAGCCAGCGCTTCAGGAGCAGCTTCAGAGGGTTTGCGATATCATGATCGCTGGTGTATTATTTATCAGTTATTTTGTTTGCAGATGGCAGGTGTTGTTTTTTTATTATGAATCATGTTTAGTTTTATTATTTTAAGTTGAGTGTTATTTCATCCTGATCACAGCATGATGGGGTCAGCTATGGTCTGCGGAGGTGCTTCATGTTTTGTAAAGTTGCTGTAAATTTCCAGTGTTGTGAGCTCGTACTGTATGTCATAGCTGAGCGCCTTTCTTTGTGTTAGAGTCGGTGTATTCACAGATAGAGTTTCATTTACAAATCTATCAGGGAGGGGATGGGGTGTCAGGATGCCTTCCCTCTTGCACAGATGCATATGCTGACATGTTTCTCCTGAGGGCATAATCGCTGCAGGGTGTTTTACGGATGACTTTACCTTGTGTTTGCTTAAACATCCTTTATGTCCTTCCCGTTCTTCACCCTCTGACTCATTAGGGAGTTTCCAGTCGATAGAATTTACTTTAATTCAAACAGAGCTGGATTGCAGTGTTATTTTTTAATATCCCCTGTACTGTTTGACTCTCACACTGGGTGGCTTCAGTGATCTAATTTGTGTAGGCAGTAGTAGAAATGCACCCATCAGACTTTTATAGACCATTTATGATCATTTTTTAAAGCTTTGACCTTTAGATAACGATTTCAGCCAATACTGATTTCCTTTTAAGAACTGGAGGAGGGAAATAGAGGAGCGGCTTTAAGACTGGGTTTAAATGTTATTTAGGAACTGAGTGAAAATATTACACTGCAAGAAATGTGCTTCTTTATTGAAGTCAAATATTTTATCTTCTGAGCAAAAGTTAAATGGAGAGCTGTTTAAGGGGCCTTTGGTAAATAAAGCTCAAATAAATAAAGCTGAAATAACCTAATATGAAAAAGTTAAACATTTCTAGAAAAATGTTCATGTCCCAATGCAAAACCTGCTTGTTTTCTAGATTTTTTTTGCAGAAACTCGCTTGATTGTCTTTAAAATTTAAGTGCTGTAAATATTTTTATTAGTCTGTAACTGATGTATTTAATTCTGTTGTCTAGAACAGCATCTTCTGTAAGTGATTATCAAATTTATTGGTGTGTTAATTAAGTTTTTACTTTAATAACTTTGACTGCCTTCTTTTTACATAAAATACTCCCAATCTAACTGATATATTTTATTCTCCAAAGAGGTATTTTTTTGCAGGGTATGGTCTCCTCTCCTGAGGCACATGCTGTGCTGTTTAAACAAAGCTAAGTGTTGCAACACGACTGTTACCTTTGGCTGTGAGCTGTGCTAATAATTGCTGAGTGGGAGTCAGGCCTTTGGTGAATTTGCAACCAAGTGAGACAACAAAATATGTCAAAACATGTTTCCTGTCAACCCCTTCTTCTTACAGTCGTGTCTGGCACATTCCTCCTTCACGTCCGTGTTTGAACTTGGGTGCAGAATTAAAGAGCTGGAGTGGGAATTTTGTTTCATGAAATCGTACTGTAGATGTGACATTTCCTCCAGGCTTTGAGTCAATCAGTCAGTCAATCAGTCGCACTTTGGCTGCATAATACTTCAGATCTGACAAGTCGGATCTGTTGTTTCATTTGTTCAATCAACTGAACTGCAGAGGTGTGATATTTATTGAGCTTAGTAGTTTTATGACTTGGGGCTTATTATATTGTGTTAGTTATTCTTTTATTTAGCTTGACCTTTGACCTCCCTATAACATTTAGGACTCACATTTATGTCCATGCTGTATCTCTATATATTTTACAGGACTTACAATCTAATCCCAGTCAAATAGTGCTTTTATGAATCGAATAAATTTGAGGATGTTGTCAGGATAACAGCAGATAAATAAAGCTTTAAGAGGAAACTGAGGGGGCCAAGCAGTTCAGCAGGGATCTCTGTCACCATGACAATTTCATCTGTGAGGCTTTATATACTGTTGCCCTGATGCTTCACTCTCTGCTGTAGACAATCTCTGTTTATCATCAAGAGTTTAGTGTCAACAAATAAAATAGGTGCAGAGAAGCCATCTCACTTCCTGTTATTTGGGTGCCAATTTACTTTAAAGCTTTACAACAATCCCCTGGGTAAAACTTTTTAATTAAAAACAAGCAGACCAAACTTTTACTTTCTGAAATATAATAGTATTACTGAAGAGATTTCTTTTTCCTACAAAAAATACTAACAATGTTAAAAACCTAGAATGCAGCAGAAGAACAAACTGAAACAACAACCACCCAGTATTATATCTAAATACAGAAATAACAATATTAATAAGGGATTATTTATTATTTTAGCCTGAAAAATCTTAGTGTTGTAGTAATTATTCAGTATTTTTCCTGATTTATAGATAAAAGTATAAGAATGAGAAAGTTAAAGTAGCTGTCATTCTATATAGACACTGATAACTGGAGTAGCTGCTTTTATTCCTGCAGGGAGAAAAAGGTTTCTTTTTATCCTGACTGGGTCATTTCATTTTTTTTTTTTCTTTTTTGTGATCCCAGAGATGTGCTCAGAACAATATAATAAACTTTTGATAGTCTTTAAGTATGTGAACTTGCCCAAGGTACAAAGTCCGAGGTTAAAGATAGCTTTGACCTCCTTTTCTGTTGCTCCTCCTCAGCTGCTGGGTACTTAAATCGTCAGGTTTTGTGAGGCCTCGTCTGGAGATCATGTTGCTCTAGTTGTGGTGAGCATGCAACCAGCATGGCTGGTGCTGCAGTCTAATGAACAAAAAATCCAACTTTCAGTTTGTTTGTTTATACTAGAACCTCCATAAAGACATAAAAATAACTGCATGTCCAATGGTTTAAAATGCATCAATTTAAAAGTGATTATTTCTGATTCATACTCTACTTGTTAAAGATTAGGGAACACATTTTTTTGCCTCTCTGTAACACAAGTAAGCCCAAGTAATAAATCAATTAGAATTTTTTACCATCCCAATGATGTAATAGGACCTTTCTGTTCATTCTAAAGGTTTAGAGGATCTGTGATGCTGCGGGCCTGTTCCCTTGACCAAATGACTTAATTAGGCTGGATGGCTACATGAACTCATATTCATTTATTTAGAGATCCGAAACCTGGTAACTTTAGTTTAAAACTAAAAATAGCTCAAAAATTTTAAAAGAGAGATGTCTAAACTTAGCTCCAACAATGAGCCAAGGTTAATAGAAAATTAGTCAAAGAACAATGAAAGCCTGCAGACGTTTTGTAGGAAAATGACTTAAATACTTAAGAAGGTTACTGTTTAGTTGACCACAATTTATGGTATTTTGAGCCCTAGGATGAAAAATTTTAAAAGGAAGGTAAAATGATGATAGTGGTAAAAAAAAAAAAAAGGTAACAATAATAAATGTAGAGCACCTGTAGAGATCTGATTACATTTGAAAAATGTTTATTAGGGTTCATGCTTTCAGTCTGAACTATAGTTCATGTGTGTTTCTAAAGGTTATTTTCCCTTAGGTCACTGTTGCTAAAGTGGCTTAAAACATTAGCAAACATTGTTTGTCTGGAAATTTTTAAAGTTCACTATGAGCGTTACTGTCCCTAAAGTGCTGAAATCAAGAGATGAGCTGAATAACTAATCTGCTTACTGTATAACACAGTATTTCATATCCCTCAAGATTTTATTTGTATATGTATATAATATTACAGTTTCCCAGGGAAGTGCAAAAATGTATCAGCACAATCACATGTTCACTTGAAGGAGGACTCTTATTTAGCTGCTTTACTTTTCATTTAGTTAAACACTGGCAAAGATATGAAGCTTTATCGTCCAAGACATCCATCAGTGAAGTGTGTGGTGCTGTATTCCCAGCTGCCTCCCAGCCATGCACATTTTGTTGCTTCCCTGTGGCTCTTCACTACTGAAGCAGACAGATATCAGAACCATCCCTGAGCTGTCTCTAATGAGTTTTTCCATTATCACTGACATCATCTGAATGACACTACTTCTGTATTTAATTGATTCTAAGGGGCTAAATTATGAGAACAGAGGCTTGTTTCAAAGCCAGTAGGAGCTGAGTGCGTTTGACGTCACAGGCTTGACTCTTCGCCCTGCTGAAGATGTCGTGACTTCTGAAGTTCTCTAACAGAGGCATGTTAAGCCCTGGAGAGCACTCTTATGTTTTTTTTTTTTTTTATGTATGGGTGCATCATGAATTAACGTCTTTCCAAAAAGCCACTATATTCAATTTTGTTAACTTTCCATCAATAAACAATGGCTTGCTAAAGCATTCCTACTGCTTTAACCTTGTTACATTTTATCACATTACTACCACAGGCTGTTATATATTTTATTGGGATTGTGTGCAGTATGCCAGCATAAAGTAGTGCGTAATTGTTTAGTGGATGAAAATAGACACGCCGTTCTCTTTAATTTACTTTTATTAAGAAGAATCTAAAAACGGTGGCATACATTTGGATGCAGCACTGCCTGACTCAGTGCTTTATAAAAGCACCTTTTATTGTAAATACAGCTGCAAGTCTTTTGGAGCAAACCTCTGCCATCTTTGATCATTATCTTGGCTACATAGCTCAGGCTCAGATTGGTTTATAGAGTCTTTGTGAAAAACTGTTTTGAAGCGCCACTGCCTTTTTTTCCAATTGGATTTAGCTCTGCACTCATTTAAGCATTCAGGCACATGAATATGATTTGATGTAAATTGCTTCATTGTAGCTCCGGCAGTGTGTGTTTAACATCAGAATATAAAGGCAGTCTCACATCTCCTGCAGCCTCTAACTCAGTGGTCTCAAACTCCAGTCCTCGAGGGTTGATGTCCTGCAACTTTCAGATGTTTTAACACACCTGCCTCCAATATGAGCTTATTAGCGGAGCTCGACTGCTGCAAGGGAGGTAGCTTAGCTAGCGTATTTGGGCGTGTAGCTTCAAAAACACATCTAAAATAAGCAAAACACCCCCGAGGATTTAAATGAAGCCACTGCTCAGATTACTTTTTTTTTCTTCCAATCAACTCTAATCAGCTTCCCTGGCCTATTCAAGAAAAGCATCCAGCATGATGCCACCGCCGTGCTTCATCATGGGGATGTTTTCAGGTGGTTTTTAAAACAACCACGATTGCTATAATCTGTTTTATAGCAAACTTTTAAGGGCTTGCTGTTGATTTCTTGCCAGTCTTTACTAAAGGCCACATTTGTGGAGTGGATGACTAATAGGTTCCAAGTTGTATATTTTTACTGCTTCTCTGAATGATGCTCCCCTAACCCAGCCTGTAGGTTTAGGTAGACAGAGATGTAGAGTTAGGGTAGCAGTTGCAACATCATTTTTCTCTCTTTCTGCAACCTCTCAAATGCAAAGCCCACAAATATGACATGATCTTTAAATAAAAGACAACTTTTATTATAACTTTTTAACAACTTTTTTCATAAAATATCTGCGATAGGAAATCTGTTGCTGTTTATTTGAGCAGCGAAGAGTTTGTTTGCTTTTTGTTGTTTTTGACCCTTTAGCACCAAATGTATAATATTTGAGTTTTTGAAACCTTTACATCATCAGCGTGCTATTTTTGTTCTTGAAAAAAACAATTTATGCAATCAGACACATGTAGTGAACATAAAATACATAATAACTTGCAGAGAAATAACACTAATAATTTATCTAACTTTGATTATTCAATACGGATTTTTCTTTATTTTTCAGAATGTCTGATGACATCATTAGTTTTAAAACATTTTTAAAAATATGGTCAATTAAACCATGGTATAGGCTTTACATGGTTAAAATAGGGAAATATTTAAATGTTTCACAAAGAGAAAGCAAGGATGTTGCTCTTTAAGAAACTTTTGTGTAAACAAATAAAGATAGTTTCCAATCTAATGACAAATGACATGAAAAAAAGATCTAAAAACTTATTTCTGGTCCTTTAAAGTGAGCCTGTTGTATGGGTTTGTGTGTCAGAATGGTATTTGTCCATATTCTAAAACCATTAGTTTGTTCTTTATTGTTTTTAACCACCATTAAGAGCCTTGGTAGGGGGTCAAAAGAGTCACTTGTGGTTCCAGAGGTTGCAGACCCCTGCCTTAGATGACTGACAGCACACTTCCATGCCTGGGATATTTTTAACCTGTTATAAACTTACTAAACTACCCAAATAGACCCCTTTCCTTTTCCATATTCTGCTTTTCCAGAGAGTTTGGCTCTGAGTCCAAATACATGCCATAATTTTAAGATTTTGGTATGTAGAATATTTTCAAAATTGAGTATTACTTTCCTTTCACTTTACCACCTACAACAGATGTTTGCCTATCAGGTTAATCTTTATTAGAATACATCCAAACTTGTTGTTGAATCGTGATAAAGCCCATGCAGAATTTCAAACGGTATGAAAACCTTCCTGTAACACCAGTAAATGGGTTACTTTTCTTTGTATTTGTGCATGTTTCTGTGTGCCTTTGGGGCTTTGTGATGCCCTCTGGCCACTTCAAGGCGTGTTTCCGAGCCGCGCTAGTGTCCCAGATAAGCAGAAAGCCACAGACTGAGCAATAAGCAGCTCGCTGAGAAGCATAAAACAACTCTGTGGAAGTTTGGTCAGCATCCATTTTTGGCAAGTCAATGCAAGGGAGCATTTTTAGCTCTAAAAGGGAAGTATCATGCATGCCTATAACTGCTTTTTTTTCTTTTCTTTTTTCCGTTTTTTTGCAGAAGAAGAAAAAAGAAAAACCCTTAATACCCACAGAGTAGTAAAAATACCACATCTCCCCGGATGCTGTAAAGTCATTGTCTGGTGATAGTACTGTTCTGCTGCACACTATAATAGTATGTGTTTCCATTCAAGAAAATCAATGTACCGCACAGAGAGCTGTGTTGATGTTTTGGGTGTCACTCTAACATATAGGACTCCTTTCTTATGCAACACTGCCATTTAGAAAAAGCACAACCGGACTGACTCCTCTTGAACTCCTAAATAAATACACAAGCACACCTTTTTATTGTGAGTTTACTCTAATAATCAAACCTGTTTTGTTTGAAGGCGCTCTGGCTTTGTTCTGTCACCAAGTCAATGACATTAAGCTTATTTCTGTTTCCCAGGCACTCTGTGTGCTTTATTTATGTTATGCGGCAGGGTTTTTTTGCTGTAATTGCAGCATTTTCTTACGCAGCAGTATTTGACCTGATGAAAAATGTAAACAGACAGGCAGGTTATGTAAGCGAGTGTAGGATTTCGGAGGGCTGCTATTGGACTAAAAACAGGCCCTCGCTCTGACTGTGACCTCACTCGGATGAACATCTCCTCTCCGAACCTGCCAGCAAATTTGGTCATTTAATGTTTGCTTTTGCAAGACGGCATATGTTTTCACTTCATGTACTGCATTCAGTTATCAGATCTTTTGGTATTTTATCCGATGTTTGTGTCAGAGACTTGCAGGATAATTAGGCTGCAAAATGATGTACTGTGTCATGTCTCTTTAAAGCAAATCTGAGTAAATGATTTAGCAGTCTGATTTATGCGATTTGTGAGCCTTAATGAATAATTGACTGAAAAAAAGGAGGCAGCGAGATGAGAAAACAGCAGAGGGAGGGAACACGCCCAGTGCTTTCTTAGTGAAGATTACAGTGCTGAAAACTTGTTTTTATAGTGCCAGAGAGTTGACAAATGCACAACAAATGTCCTTGGAATTTTCCCTGCACTGTTTTTCCACGCTGTTAGCGGTTGTGATGATAACAACACCAAGCGATAGGGCTGCTGAGTCCAGAGCCTTTTGGCCTTTTAATGACTCTAACATTTTATTCCCCTCTGCTGTTATTGTAGCTCTTTTCTTTGACGAGAATTTGCTCAGACAAAAATAATCGGAGTCGTTTTGGCAGAGAGCAACCTTGGACGGGGTAAATCTGTCATTGAGCATACTTTCAAAAAAAAAAAAGGGGGGGTGTTGATACGGAGAAATACGTGACTTAACTTAGATCATTTGAAGTTTGCCTCTTTTTCTCTTTCTCTCCTTGGAGCTTATCTCTCCTGCCGTTTTTTTTTTTTGTTTTTTTTTTGCATTCGAGCGAGGCGCTCGGCCAAGAAGTTACGTTACAATTGGTGGTTGACATAAACGTAGGTGTTCAAAGGACTTGGATGGTTTAAATACTTTATTGTGTGTGTAATGTGAACTGAGCAATTATGTCTGCCAGCTTTTCAAACAAAGAGCTCCTATCAGGCACGTTCATGTGTTTTTAATTAACTGTGTTGGGGAGACTAATCAGAGAAAACCAAATATAGACGGCAATCATCCGAGCTTCTAAAGCGCTGCAGTTCAAACTGATGTTTTAACGATGAGAGGATAAGAGAAAAAAACTGAGCATGGTGCTGTCATGTTATATATGTTGTGGTAAGAATTTGGCTTCTTTATGAAAATAATCCCCCTTGGAGAAGCTTTTGCATACTTCTTCCATTTGTGGGTTGTTGGTTAAACCAGCGTCTGTAATTTACATTATTCTGCAAACTGCTTGACTGTTTTCACGCCCTGACTCTGTATTCAGGCTTTAAAACTTTCAGTACAAATGCATTTTTTTTCTTTTTGAGTTAAATTAAACTTGAGGCTTGTTTACTAGCACATTGTAGCAATCTGGCAGCCTGTTAGCCCATTCAGCACTAATCCAGTTTAGAAATAATTAGCTACAGGCTAGCCGGCCTGTGAAATTCCTTTTTCTGCTTGTAAATGTTCCTGTCGTGGCATTGTGGCATTTTTTTTTATGCAACTTTCTCTTTCAGGAAAGTTATTTCTCATAATCAATGTTTGTCCTATTGTTTCTGCGTAATGAAGTACAACACAACAAAAATGTGGAGGCTTTTTTTTTTTGGCACACTAAACAGACTCAGGCTTTTTTTTAAGGTTGTTATTCTTTAATAGGAAAAACATGTTTAAAGAATTCTGTCTTGAAAAACTAGCAATTCCCTTTTAAACTATAATTTAAATGTGGTTAATCAAGTGAATTTCACAAACTAGAATCAACCATATCAACTATCGACTTAATCTAGACACGTCTGACAGCTTGAAGTAGGATAATAAATCTCCAAAAGCAACAGATTTGCCTTAATCTCAATAAACAGGGAATACATTAAAAAGGGCATCTAATTGTGATATTTTGAAAATGGTTATGAGGTCATTTTTCAGTTTTAAATGTTGTAGACTTTAGCAAACAATAGTTTCATTAATAATTTAGAAATAAAAAAGAGACTGGGTAAACATTTCAATGAGGGAGTACCAGAGTTTAAAGCCACCGATGATCATAAATAACACAAAAGCCTGTCTCACATCTGCAAAAAGAGATCTCATTGATCCCCGGGACTTTAAGAAAAATACTTTTCAAATACTGATGAGACAAAGGTGGAGAGCCTACCTTGTAAAGTCCCTTAAACAAACAAAAACAACTTGAAGGTTTTATGGTGGCCTAGTCAAACTCCAGATGTAAAAATCAAATTGGGTTGTGTTGCCATGATCTAAAAGCCTGCAATTTGGTAAAATTAAAATATTCCTGAAATATTGTTGCTTATTTTGTGTTTTGTGCAGTTTAACATTTCTTTTGGAAAGATCTGAAGCATTTAAGTCTGATAAAAAAAAAATGCAAAAATTGATATTTCACAGCTGTGTACATACAGAGACAAACAATAGGAGTGCTGCTATGCTGCGGTGGATAAAGATCACACTAGGTGGTGTGATTTATTTCCAGCCTGGATAGATAAATCTCCTCCTGTCATTCTGCTCTCCCTCAGCTCCCAACCTGAAGGGGCGACCTCGAAAGAAGAAGCTGTCCATCTCTCAGAGGAGGGACTCCCAGGGTCAGGCTCCGGGTCAAGGCTCGTCAGGGTCGACCCAGGGTTCGGCAGCTGTGGCAGCTCCAGATCCGTCAAGCCCAGAGAGTAAAAATGCAACAAAGGTGAGATAAGATAAGCTACATAGACTAACCTGTGGTGAAAGTATACTGATTGTTGTATTTCTAGAAATCTTTGGATAGAATCAAACAAAGTATATATAATCTACGTTCTCAAGCCTTAAACCACCATTATTCTTTTTTTGCGTTACCTCTATTAAATAAAAGAGAGCTCCAAACCTTTTTAAAAGTTACTCTGATAGACTTTGTTTGACCCTTTTTTCAGTCATCATGTATCGGAACTTTACAGCAAATCATGCAAACAGTCTTAAACATAACATTTTGCAGAAACTTGATGCAGGACCTAAGAGAGGAATGATCTGATTATCTACTGTAGGGCAGCTTTTCAGTTTCGAAAGCTTTGGGAATCACCCTGTTGGTGTCAAAAATACTTTTTTTGTGTGTAATTTCATCTGATTTATTCAAGGAATATGAAAAAGGGCATTATTCATTGTACCAAGCTGATAATAATTAAGTGCTGATAATAATAAAACTGTTCTACTATACAATGACTCATCACTGAATTATCCCTCAGGTCAGAGACCATAAAAACTTATAGAGTTGTTGATCAAGATTACAGCAAAGTCTGGCTTCTTGGAATGAAAACATAATTAAAATGAGGAGTGACTCTGCAAACTTGTAGGTTATTATATAAAAGGTTCATTGTACTTTTATTTGCTCTAGAAGGGCAGAAGTCATGAATGTTATTAACATAGTTACAGCCCATGTACCATTTGGACTATTATTAATATGCAGTAATGTTTGTCCTCTGGCTCAGCATTAAAGGCTTTACTTGTGTTACCAGTATAGTGTTTTCTAGGTGATCATTTTTTATCCTGGGCTGTGGAACAAGGCCAACGCGTTTCAGTTTTCTCAAACAACCCACTGTGACCCACAGAGCAGCGGTGCAGCACACTGTAACAACAACCAGTGCACGAAGGGAAACATGTGACTCTGAAGGCCACTTGTTACACAAAAGAAATGACATAATCTGTCATGCTAGAAATGCAAGTGATGATTTGTAGAAGAGGAATGTTTAGTATTTTCTCTTGATTCATGATTATATAAATATTTGCCATTTTGTGTTATCTAATCTCAAAAACGGCCTTCAGGACAACATATTTTCCCCATTGTTTTATTAGATTTGATAAGATCTGTTACAGAGCAACCCTCTTTTCTTTCCTGCTCTTTCTCCTCCTCTGAAAAGCATAATAGTCCCTAAAACAAGCACGACATGATCCTGCGGGAGGAACAAGATGTGTATCTTATTTTACGAGTTTCCATTAGAAGGAGGCAGGATTGTAAATACAGAAACAATCGCTTAGCTGAAGGTCAGATTGTTGAAAGCAGTGCTATTTTTCAATTTGACCGATTTCTCTGTTTTTGTTTAAGTTCTGCCCTGCAGATAGTCATTTTAGCCAATTCAGATCTTTCTCAAAGAACTTCTATGTAATGAAAATTTAAAGTATTTTAATAACTTTCATGCCATAGAACACCATCTTTTTATATTATAACTAAACTGAATGTCACACTCCTTATGTGAGATAGCGGTCACTGTTAGGGTTTAATAATTTAAGAACAATGGTAGAATAATTACTAAAGTGGTGTATTAAACTCACCTTATCATCATTTGTTAGAGATTAGCTTGATTAACATTGATTGCATTACTTATGTTGTTTTTCTCATGCCTACAAAACTTAGATCCTTAACACCAAAATGTCAAGCACCATTTAAAAGTCCAGCATATTTTATGGCAGAAAGAAGATAATGCAAAAGTAAAGTGTTGTAGGAGAGTCAGCCTAAATTTTGGTTTCCCATGTTGTGGCCCAACAAATATATACATTTTTTAACAGCAACTTAGGTCTCTTTACTTAAATATAAATAAATAGATAAATAAAGAAAAACAAACTTGCCTGAAACTAAAATTGTCTGCTTCTTCACACAATAGAGCCCAAGATCCTCCAGATGCTATCCGCTAATGAATTGATTAGAAAAGATGAAGCCACCGTTGTGTAATCAATTCGAAGAAAAAAAAGGACTAAAATACATGTATCTTTTGAGTTACATCAAGAGAATGATTGTCCGACTTCCAATAGTCCTATGTCAAAGGGTGACTCATGTTTAGAGGTTTTTTCACTGAGATATGGTGTGTTGGCTGATCAGAAAATGACTGCTGTTTCAGTCTTATCGAAATGATTTTCCAACGCATTCATGACTCATAATTAAACGCCTATAGTGGAGGAAATTCGTGAATTTTTGAAAAAAAGCAGCACATTCACAACCCTGTACCCGCTATTAAACGCATGCGACAGCATGCACTAGCCCATTTCTCCTCATGCACGCTCTGTTTAAAAGTTCTGCTGTTTGCATCGCTCATAAAGCTTACTTTCCAAAAGTAGATTTTCAATTTTGCCACTAAGTCAGACTCACCACTGGTAAGTCAAAATGGGGACGAGCACGTAGGACAGCCTCACGTAAACATACCCCCAGAATGATTGACAATTAGAAGGACCACTTATTTTGATGATCCACCTGGAAAAAGAACATCCTCCACTACACATTTATTGATATTACCCAGCTAAACTCATCTCTTGCTTTGCAGTGATGAGAACAAGAGCCTTGTGTTACTTGTTTGTGCTTTGATCATTTCACATACAGCTGTCTGACCTCATTTAAATAACCCTCTCATTATGGTTTCAGTTTTCCTTTAATCGCATCTGTGGACTCGGTGTGCTCTTGTCTGCGCAGGTCAAGCCCAGCTGTAAAACGGTACCCAACGGAAAGCTAACCACACCGGGCAAACAAAAGCTTGCAGGCCTCAGTAAGAAGTCGTCACCCGATGAGAAGGAGCGAGGAAAGGAGAAGGAAAAGGAGGAGGGGAGCGAGAAAAAGGACGAGAAGAAAGATGAGGAAACTTCAGAGGAGAGCCGTGCAGAGGAGCAGGCTTTTTTGGTAGAGCTCTACAAGTACATGAAAGAGCGAGACACGCCCATAGAGAGGATCCCCTTCCTCGGCTTCAAACAGAGTGAGTAGTGCAACTTATTCTCTTATTCCCGCAGAGTTTAAACAAAGGAGCACTCTTACTGTAGAAGAAGAGGTAAAGTATGTGTGGGTAGATTTGCACTGGGTTGATTTTGAAAATTTAGGTCATAACATTGCCAGTGGGAAAGGTTAGCAAGCTGAGAGTGGATTAGAAACAGAAAAACACCTGTAAGAAAGACAGAATAAAACTAGAGAAAGTGACAGAATCAGAAAATATCCCTCAACTTGTAGCAAAGAAAACAAATAAAGTGTTTTATATTATAGTTTGAAAATGGGGGTGAACCATGTCGGTAAACAGACTGGAGGAAAACCCTTTGTTGATTTTATTTTACTTCTCTGACCACTTGTTAAGTAAACCATCCTCCAAACAAACATTTGCTTCTCAGTCCCCTCCAGTCAGACTTAATCATCAACAGAGGTTTGAAGCTTTAGAAGAGCAAATAAAGAAGAGTCCAGTGACTGCAGAGATAATGGCAAATATAGATAAAGAAAAATTCCTCTGTTCTTCTAATAAACCATGGGAATAAAAGTCTTAGAGGAGAAACACTACATACAACAGCTTGTAAAGAACAGAAAAAAAAACTTGGAAGGCTTTCTGTCAGGACTTTTTACCCAGCTTTAATGTAAGACAGAACATCTCACACTTGTCAAAGAGGTTTTTTTTTTTGTTTTTTTGTGAAGGCCAAGAACGCCCTTTAACCAGCGTTAGAAGAACATCACATGTATGTGAAACACGTCTGCCCGAGATGAAAGATCTTTAATATAGGTCGGATGCTTAGCTTGCACTTGAAGTGCGGAGGGGCAGAGAGGAAAGAACCTGCACGTAAACATCATAAAGAGCACACTCTTTCTAGTCTCTTGAAACTGGAGTGGGAAAAAAAGGTGTTTGTTTAAGGTGTTTGATCTTGAGGAAAGGCACTTGAGGATGCCAACTCTCATCCCAGATTGTTTTTTTATTATTTTTTTTAAATTTGCTGTGTTCTAAGTCTTTATTCAAGGAAGGAATGCACATTAGCGCTGATGTCAAGGGAACAACGTAGGATCTAACAGTTCAGATGAGAACCACTGGCGCAAGCAAATTAATGAGAAAAAACGAAGTAGTAAAATGGAGTTTTCTATGTGGGCCTAACTCCCACTGACTTATTGCTGCACATGGCTGCTCAGCAGGCTGAAAAAAAAACCTTTCCTTGTGAAAACCACAAACTACTGTGTTGCTACCCTTTTCTTTTGCTAATGTAAACTCTGTTAACATCTGACTGATTAATTAGCTGTCAGCTTGTTAGACTCTTGTTACTCTATAAATAGTAACTTGCAAACGACATGCAGTTTTGTAGGTGTTTGTTCCTTTTTTGCTAGTCTGTGTGAAAATAAAAGATATTTAAAAGCTAGATAACATTAATAAACAGTCTCACAATATTGTAGCAGCTGAATGAGCCTGCTTTTCCAGTGTAAATAGTCTGTAAAAATATAAACTATTGCATAAATCTGATAGAATTGTATTTTTCCTCTCAAATTCATGCATTGATGATCTCATGTTTGCCTTGCACATTTGCAGTACTGAATATGGCAGTAATTATGCATGTGTGATTTAGTTAATGTGTCTTTTATTTAATGGACTTCATCATGAACTCATCTTTTAATAAAATTTAAGAATTATTACTAAACTTATGGTTTAGGAAGCTCTTTAACCCATTTAGTGACAGTATTATTGCAAAGCTAAACCTACTATTAAGCTTAGCTTATAGTCACAGCTAATGAAAAATACTTTTTATATCTAGCTGTTATAATGCACATTCTAGACACATTGTTAGAAGAGATTTCAAATCTTATTGCTCTTTTAGTTATTTTTAAGCTTCAACATCTATAGCAACTACACTAATGTTCCCATTTTGGATAACCTGTCCCTGGCAGGGAGACACACATTTCTCCTGCTACACTAGATTTTTACTGTTTTAATATTCCTAAATCTGAAGAATAAATTAAACTTCTCTAGTTTGTTCTTCTTTAATCCTCAATTAATTTGTTTCCTTCTGCAAGCTTGAAAGGTTATTTTTTGCTAACATATTTTTACAAACTAAGCCTCAGCATTAGGGTCAAACACAGCATTGAGCACAGACAGTAAGGAGGCGTTTGTCATGGAAATGTTTTATACCACCTCATTTTCATACATTTTGTAATGGTAATTGCTTTTTTAGCAACATTATATGCTTTCAGAAAAACGGCGCTGTTGCTTAAGTGCAACATGTTGACAACCTCAGCTTTCTAACTCTGAGGGAGTTGTTTTCAAAGAAAGATGATCTTAGCTTTGGTTGTCAGGGTAACAATTTATATTTTAAATGTCTATTGATGTATTGTGTTTTGAACCTCAGTAGTTCAAAACACAATTATTAAGTAAAGCCAGCTTAATAATTCATATTTAAGTGATTGGGTTGTTGGAATCAAATAGAACATTTAAAAAAAATTTTTTTTTTGGTCTCAGGTAAATAGGAGGAAAGACGTATAGCGACTGAAGGACAATTAGACACTAAGCAGTCTTTACTTTCAGCTGGTATTTCTCTGTTTGAGCTCGGAATAAAGTCGCGGTCCGCTCGCCAACTGTTTTACATACAGCGCATGCTTTGAATCTCAAAAGCAAACACATCATAAGCAAGAGTCCTCATTAAATGCTAAAATCATGCTGTTTAAACTTTGTCCTTGGCAGCGAGCACACATCAGCACATGTAAAGGCGGGGGGGGGGGGGGGGCAACATCACAATTAATGCAAACTCTCAGATGTAATCAGCTGCCAGTTTTATATTTTCCTTTTTCAGCTCACTACAAATGCACTGAAAGATCAAAGAGGTCTCTTTCATGTAATGGGAACTGAAATATGCTATTTTATTTGATTTTGAATATTAATCTTTTTTTGTGAAGTTTTCTTGGACTTTAACAAAGCAACAGATGGCTAAATGATTTAACCAGAATTACTCATGTATCCATTTAAATGTGAGCCTGAAGCTGGATTAATAGCTCCAATCTTGTTCGTGTAGATCTTAGAATAATTCACTTCAATCTACTTTTACCACAAATGGCTTGTAAGTTATTGTAGAACCTTGTTATATGATTGCTGGCTCAACACAATGCCCAGCAGTTTTCCCCTGCTTCTCTCTTATACTGAATTTATGTCTCGCTCCTGGGTTTGTATGCATTAAACATCTTAGAGTAGAGGTACTTATGTGTGACCGCTTGGCCTGGAAAATAAAACCAATTAAAGTATTAAAAACTGAAAAGAAAAAAAAGAAGCGGAGGGATTGGATACAGGCTGTAGTTTATTCTTCCATTTTTATGTTTCTCTTGAAAATGGCAGTAAACAACAGCTCTATTATCAGCACTTTCAGCAGCAGCTAATTATTTCTGTCTCCTGGAGATTAAAATGCTGTTTTCTTTCCAGTTAGTAGAGAAAAAAAATGGGGAGAAAAATTGAAAATGTTTCCACTGCAGGGATTTTTTAGATGAAGAGATGAGAAGTGCAGAACAGGAAAGCTTCATGATGAAAGCACAATAGCCATGGCTTTGAAGGAGATTCTCACAAAATAACCTTGAGAAAAATAACACAGCGTCACAATATTATGGCATTAGTAGAATCATTTCTGACAAAAATGAAATAAATAATCTGTGTTATTTTATTTGAAAAAGAAAACCAACAATTGTTTCTAAAATACGAGGACATATTTAGTGTTACAGTTATTATGTTATTCTTTTATTGTTGTTGTTTGTAAACAGTGGGACAGCAGAAACTTTTATTTGACTTTTAAAACCTTTATAGGATAGAATATTATACTTTTTTTTAATCAGACTATAGAGTAACATACAGTACAGCAACCTAATATTAGCTGCTTTTTCCTTCACCAGAAATATTTCCAAACAGCCACATTTGACTTGTGAAAAGGTGGAAACATGTAGTAGCTTTATTTTGTCCAGCTGACAAGGAGTGTGTAGCAACAGGTGGAGGAGGGGCACCTTTTACTAACTAACAGCCAAAGAAAGCCCCAATCTTTCCTGCATTTTGTCCAAATGAACATTGTAGAAACGGTATGATAAAAAATGGGGTTGCACCGCTACCAGTATCGGGCGGGGCCCCGATCCAGCACTAAAATGGTTGAATCGGTATCTGTGAGTATGAAAAATAGGGTCCGGATACCATGTTTAGAGCCAAAAGTGTATTCAACTTTTGTCACCTATTCCAGGTAGGCATGATGGCAATTATTTTACATCCAAGTAGTATGCAATTCTTCATATATACACACACACACATCAATTTCAAACAGATGGTATCTGTATGGTATCAGTATGGGCCGATACTGCACAGCCGGGTATCGGTATCGGGGCAAAAAAATGGCACCGGTGCAACACTAATAAAAAATGTTGCCGGCTTTGAAACACAAACTTTTTCAGGGTTTATACATGAATGAGTTACTCTTATTTAATTATTTTTAATGCTCTTTTAATGCTCTTAGAAATAATCTTAATGTAATGTAATGTAATCTTAAGTACCCATGACTTACACATATATATATATATATATATATACATACATACACGGCAAAATCCTTCGTCATCCTCACCGTGGACAGGCTGCAGCCATGTCCCGAGTTACTCGTTTTCCCGCCACTTTGGTTCAGATTTGCATTTTTCCCCATTCTC
Source organism: Cyprinodon variegatus (assembly GCF_000732505.1). NCBI lineage: Eukaryota > Metazoa > Chordata > Actinopteri > Cyprinodontiformes > Cyprinodontidae > Cyprinodon > Cyprinodon variegatus. The sequence continues at coordinate 793,913 of NW_015150619.1, forward strand.
TAGCCTTTTCTCTGCCTCAAGCTTCTTTTCCGAAGGATTTAATGAATTTTAATGCCTATTAAGGCCTTAATTTAAAAAATAATAATTTAATGACTTTTAATGATTTTTAATGACCTGCGGAAACCCTGTTTTTAAACAAAGAAAACTTATTTTATGCTTTGTTTTATACGGGGAGGCATTGTACCCTTTTAACCACAGATATAGTTTTGTAGATTTTCATGCCATTTTAAGTGTGTGACTCTTTAAAACCTCCTACAACTTGAATCCAGTAAGCAACCCAAACCTAACTGGGAGAGTTCCTGTCAGTTTGTGTGTTCAAATTAATTTCCAAAACGAGGCTTGATTCTGTTCACCTCTAGTGCCATCTTATTGAAGTGTTCAACAACCTGATATAATTGTGACAACTATGGCTGCAGTTCATTGTCTAATCCATTGTGCCTTTACTTTCATCACTTGTCAGTTTTGCAGAACAGCTGCTGCCTTTTAAGTCACATGTGTGCAGATGAAGTGGTGAAAGGTAGCAAGAGACTGTGAATTAGAGCACTAACAGAAAGCAGTTGTGGTTATATTGTGTACTCTATGAGATTAACCATTTAGCGTGCGTGTTGTGTCTGTCTGTGAGTTTCCAAACATGTGTGTGTTTCTAGGCTTGGACATCAGCATGTGATTGTGAACATCAGTTCCAATTTGTCTCCCTCTTTCAGCCTTGTTGTCTAATTGCCGTGCCATCGGTGTGTCACCGAGGCTGCATTGTGTTCCTGTTTTGTCATCCTTATCTCAGTGATAATTGCCCCTGCCAAACAGAGGGGGATTAAGAAAAGAAATTACTAATGACAAGACATCTAAGAAAAGGCATGTTCCCTCATTGCCTTTGTGTTCCCGTCCCCTCCCAATCCTGTGTGCGGCTGTGGTAATTACAGTCGATGCGTAACAAGCGAGTTAAATAGACCATCTTTCTGTTTCCACAGTCGCATAGTACAATGCGCCAGCGTGCTCAGTTCAAACAGAAAAACCTACCCAGCTCCCTTTGTTATTCCACCCGAGCATTGACAACGGTCGCAGAGAGGAGGGAAGAGAAGAAAAAAAAAATCAATGCTGTCAAATGCGGAGATAGGAAAATGTCATTTTGACAAATGCAAGGCTTTGTGTACGCACAGATTGAATTTTGATGGATTTTTCCCTGGGCGAAGCCTCCCTTTTCTTATTTATAGGCCTTCATATAAAAATGTTAAACAATGATGTTACAGAAAGCAAATACAAATGTCATTGCCACAAAATGTCCCTCAATGAACCTGCGCCTCTCTGTTTGTTGCAAGTATTTCCTTTAAAAAAAAAAGACATTTGAAGGTTTTCTGAAGGGCTATTTTTAGGCAGAATTGTTGCACAAGACGTGTATTTATTATGTGGCTTGTCAGGATCGGTTTGGTGGGAAAATCGATGCAAATTAATTTGCATTAGTTCAAACAAACAAGTTTGAGCATTTTGCCAAGTCTTTGATGCTGTTAATGGTTTTCATTCATACCTGCAGGCTGCAGCTGAGGGTTAACAAATGTCTTTGTCGGGAGGAGGCATGTGCTTTATTTTAATGTGGTCATGTTTGTTCAACTGTACACTCTTCCAGCAGAAATGCAGTTCTAGTTAGGGGAGCACTAATCAATTTGAAATCAAAATAAGGCCATTATTAGTCAGTAGGTAAAAAAGATCAAATTTCTTTTCTCCTACTTATTACTAATATTAAAACTTAATACTCTCACAATTATCCATCCATCAATGTCTTAGCAAGATACTGAATCTAAATGCAATGCTCTCAATCTTATATATTAAGAGGTATTTAATATTGCTATTTCCTAATTGCATTGAATGAAGTCCTTTAATCATATTGATCTTTTGCTTGTTTGTCAAAGGCAACGGTTCCTCCGTTAATCCCCCATGTTGTAGCTGTGGATATAAAGAAATAAGTGTCAAACAGCCCTGAAAGATTGTATCAACTCACAATTACTGTAGACTTTTGATCCTCAGATTAGATTACTGCATCTTTAGGAAGATGCCATTTAAAACAGCTCAGATTGTAACTCCCTCAATATAAAGAGAGAAAACAAAATTAAATCCGGATTATTGATTCAGGTATTAGGAAAGTTAAATATCAGAAGTTAAATATATTATTGCGGAGATTTGACCATAAAACATCTGTATGTGTTTTTATTGTTATATATTTGCAAAAATATATGCAACTCGGCGCACTGTTGTGCTCACAGCTGCCTGGCTTTAAAACAGTGGTCCTCTATTAAAAATCCCCTCAGCATGACACTGCCAACAAAATTGTCTTTTAATAGATTATATTAAACTGTCTGAATTAGTTTTTTTGGTTGACCATAGAACTTTCAGGCAGCTGACCAGAAGTGTAAAGCAGACATAAAATCTCTGTTTGTTTTTATAAGTATTTAAAAACCAGTAACAACTTGATGCTTTCTAATTTCTCTTGTTTATCCCTCTATTTGAAAATGTAATCTTCAAGACAAGATTATAATTGCTGATCGTTATTAAAGGCTTACATTTGTAATGGTTTTTATTATTATTTTTTACTTATTGTTAGAATAGCTTTTTCATGACTAAGGGGACCTTGAAAGTAATTTCCTTCCCCTTGGTGCGATGACTGTATATGATGTCATTTGTTTCAGCTTTCCCATAGTTCCTAACTGCTTTGTTTGTCCTCTGTCTCCCTCAGTCAACCTTTGGACTATGTTTCAAGCTGCACAGAAACTCGGAGGATATGAGTTAGTAAGTATTCACATATGTGGCTACATACTCTTCCCCTCTCCTCCTCCTCTCATTCTGTTCCTCTCCCAGAGATATTTGCCCTCTTTTTTTAATGTTTCTGACACATCTCTCCCTCTGATGCCCTCCTCTACCTGTCCCACCCCTCCTCCTTCTCCTCTTTTCTCTATCTCTCTCTCTCTCCTTCTGCCCTCCTTTCACCCCCATGAGGTCAGTCACTACTCCTCCCTTTGAAGAAAGTATTGCTCAAAGCCACTTTTAGCCGAAATGGTGCTGTTGTTTCAAAACCCCCTTGGTGTGGAAAACACATGTTCCTCTGTTCTACACCGAGCAGAAGGAAATTGGATAAATCGCTCATTTTTTCCCACATTGGAGATCAAGTGAAGAGCGCACACACAGCCATAAGTGTGCATGGGTACAGGAGAAGCAAGCGGGCCTGAAATAAGGTTGAATGAGGCAGTTAACTTGGCAGGGTTGCCCGCTGTTTGTTCATTCACTGCCCATGTGCAACATGGTTTGGTGTTCACTCGTGAAATCTGTTACTCATGGTTGTTTCTTCATTAGCTAGCTGTATACTGTTGTCCAAACACATAGGCCCTAAATAGGATACAGCTCATATAATCTCTGCTCATATCCTTTTAATACCATCATATCTGCCTCTGATTATTTCTTGTTTCATGCTGAGGCTTTGTTAGCTCAGTGGCAGCTTGGGTTTTGGTGTTTTATGACAGAGCCTGCCCGTTATTCCCATCTGTTGCGGGATATGGGATTATAGCAGAAACAACTGACAGCAGGTTGTTAACTGGGCTTATTGTGAGTGTCGAGTATTTAATAACTGGAACAATGTGGCTCAGTGACTCCCCCAGATCTTGAAATGATGTCAGCTAAATATTTTCTCTTCCCCTTTTTGTTTAAGACTTGTGAAATAGTTTGCCCCCGCTGACGTCCTTCTCATCTCTTCCTCCAGATCACAGTCCGAAGACAGTGGAAGCACGTTTATGATGAATTGGGCGGAAACCCGAGCAGCACAAGTGCCGCCACGTGTACGCGGAGACACTACGAAAGGTATCTGCAGCTCATGTGAAGATCTGCAAAATGGCTAGAAATAAACTGTATTTTGTTTAGATTTTTGCAGCACAACCTTTCCCTGAAAATTTAATTTTGTGCAAATTCTTTCAATAATTCAAACCCGCTCCAATCTAAAAACCCTGCAACATAAATGTAATTTAGGCTAATCAGAGGGGAAATTTCATTTCCTAATCTATGATTCCATGTTTCCATGTTTTATAAATATACACTACTGTAACACAGAGGCCTTTTTTTTTTTTTGTTATTGGCCACAAGGCTGGATGAGTTGCTATATTTATCCTTTCACCATGCAGAGTGAGCAGGATAGTAAGAGAAGTAAATATCTATGTGCTTTGGCTCAAAGAAAGTCATATTTAGCTTTTCAGTAATAAATTATCAATGTGGGTTTGAATCAAGAATTCATTTGTTTAAAATAAATCTCTACTGTTAAGTACAGTTAGGCTTCTCTTTAGGTGGACTGAAATTTTCTAAATTGAGAATGAATCTTGGTTTTCGAAGGGAGATGAATATATAAAGATTGTATTTTGGCATTATTTAACATATTTATAAATTAATGTGTAAAAAGCTGTATGGGGATGTAAAAGGAAACATTTGAAAAGATAAAACCAAAGAGAATTTTAAATCCTGTCCAAATAGTAGCCCTTTTGTTTAGATTGTTGTAATCGTTTTGCTTTTTAAAGCATCTTAACCTGATATGTTGTCTCTATTGAAGGAAACCCCTATTATGATTGGTTAGAAAGTGTAGCATTCACAAGGTTAGGCTTGAGGCTTTCCCTGTTAGCTGTACTGTCACATTAGGTGTATTTATATGGTTTATTGTTCATTTTACCCAAAATTAACCTTTTAGAATCATATAGAAAACCTTTTATTCGTTCAGTCGTTCATTATCTACTGATTTGAGTTAGCCTCTGTTAATGGTGTCAGCTTTAGCTATTATAGTACACAGTAGATCAAAAGCCGATAACGTTTGCTTATGCCAGCAGATATCTCTAATCCATAACGGCTCATGTAAACTTTGAAGCACCGATTTAATATGATAACGATATGATAAAAACAACCCTGGTAATGTTAGCCTTCCCTTTTTCCAGTTCAGTAGGACATAACTGCGTCATCAACCCAACATACTTTGTGCAATTAAAAAATGGGGACTCCATGGAAGAAGAATATAACAAAGGATATATAATTATTTTAGTAATTAAAGGTAGCACAAACAGCAACTTTTAAGTGTATAGGGAAATGACAACATATTTAACTGGTTTTTGGTCCTTTTAAAGGAATACTGTGTATCTTTTAGCCACTAGGGGTGCCAGACCTGTAACTTCCACTTCTGATCAGATTTCATACTTGTTTTGCTTTTTTTTTTTTTTTTGGGGGGGGGGGGGGGTTGCCTAACAATAATTTTTCACTTATTTAGCTTTCATGTTTTAGGGAGTACAGACTGCTGGGTCACATAACACATTCAGGGATGAATCCTACCCTCTCAATTCACACAGCTGAGTCTTTGAGAAAGGCAGCCCATATGGAGCATTAATGCTGCAAAGAGCTGTATATGGAATTAAAAATAATGCTATATATCTTAAATGAAGTTAATACTGGGGTTAAAAGTTATGCAGTGTTGTTAGGATGATCTAGAGCAGGGATGGGAAACTCCAGACCTTAAGGGCCATTTGCCTGCCCTCGAGGTCTGGAGTTGTCCCTGCTCCAAAAGATTTGCCTATGCTCCAACACTCCCCTATGAAATTAATAGATGATTACCAGAAATTTGGAGAACTGCTATACTGAGAATGTAATATAGCAGTTTGATGCTGTGTTTGAGGATGCTAGTGCTCAAGGACTGGAGTTGCCCTTCCCTGATCTAGTGGGATTGTACAATAATCATAAATTCCTCTCTGCAAGCTTAAACCAAAATAATGTTTCGATTTTTCTGAATTGAAATTCTACTGCTGCTGTAAAAGATGCATTTAGTTCAAGGCTTTTCAAATATCTTCATCCAGGAGGTCTATTGGCTTGGAGGAAGCTGTTTTTTATTTACATAAATGAACAATTTTTTTTTATTCAACAAATATTCTGTTTTCTTACCTTAAACCAAACTACCTCAACCAAGAATATCCTAAAGCCAAAGCCTATTTTGCCGTTTCCCCTCCTATTGAAAGAAAATCCTCACTATAAACCTGCATCGCAAAATAACCCAAACTCTGTTCATAATTTTACAGCTTTAAATACCTTATTTCATCTTTCTTTTCATTTTAGACAGTCAGCAGCAACAAGATCTGAAACCATCTGTATGGTATATTTACTGTGCTTGTAACAAAAACACAACAAACACACTCTTTTGTAATCTTATTTTATTTTTTCTTGAAGTTTCCTACATTGCTATGCATGCCCACACTGCACAGTTTGCATTGCCTTAAGAAGGGTGAGCTCTCTTACAGTTGCTTCCAGGATGATTTCACAGAGCTTTATTCACCACCACAAGACAAGTATTGATTTTTTTCAAGGGAAGTCAATGCACTTAAAACTTGAAGAGCAGTGCTTCGAATGTGTCAGTGGGCTGATATTTTCATGCGGTTCTGAATGCCTCATTATTTATGGGTTCAGGAGGTTGCCTGGCTGTCCTTCAGGTCTTCTTTTCCGCAAAAATTTAACCTTGAGTTGGAGAACTAAACCCAAAGCTGCCTCTAAGTTTAAAAAGATGAATGCTACATTCATGCTGTAAGAAATATGTTTCCTAATTAAGTTATTGATGGAACCAAGGATGCCATTCAGTTCTTATCTTGGAGTAAATCCATCTATTTTGTTGCACTCTGGAAAATAATGAAATGCAATGTTCTCTTATTTTGATCTATAAGCCAACCAAAGAGGATTAAGCATCTCTAAATAACAGCAGTGTTTTGAATTATTAACTGACCTACATGGATAAACATACAGTAGCTGTGCTCTCCAAGCACAGAGAGCTGCTAGCTAAAAACAGAACTGCAATGTATTCATTTAATCATTCAGTCAGATACTGCAGCATTTTGAACCTCCACATTTTAATCACTCAGATGGTATTACTAAACCAAAGCAAGCATATGGATGCGGTGGATCCGGAGGGAACAGCAGAGATATAATGCAGCACACGCATACACCCACACACATACACAGAAACTTAACAGCACAACACAGCCACTTTCCCAAGGTTACAACAAATGCCAAGCACGATCTTTTACCAAGAGATAACTGGTTGCTCGTGGAGCGGACGGTTCCTCGGGGCCGCCGGCCGCTCTTTACACACCCCTTCTGCTGTTGCAGGCTCATGCATCAGCACAGCTCGCCCTGACGACACACACTTACACACATCCACCTGTCAGTAATACACTGAAGATGCAGGCAGTGCCATTTGAGGGAGCAAGGTATCTTCAGATTGTGTCAGGATTGCTTACTGTAAGCGAAATCGCAAGCTTGGGCAGCAGTGGCTGAAGTGGCTTTTCTTGGAAACCTGCTTCTCTGTCTAGTGCATTGTTTAGTTTGTTGCATGTTTATGGACAAGCAGGCAATATGATCCTGAATGTTGTTTTGTCACAAAAAAAGAAGGATATTTTCACCCCAAAATTTGGAAACAAAAGGTAGCTGGGGGTTCTTTCTTTTTCTTTTTGCAGAGTCTATAAATCATTATGAGGGCATGGCTGAACAGCTGCATTGTTCTTCAGGCTGTATGTTGTAAAAAGTAGCTGTAGGAATGCTGGTGAACTGGGACAAATTCACATGGGAAGTGCTGAGGTGTGACTGCTGCTGCGCTGGCCTTTCCCTCTCCGGCCACTGTGAAACAGCAGAGAGGAAAATAATGCTGAATCAATACAAAGCAATAATATCCACGCACTGCAGCGAATATCGGGCTGACATGGAGACGAAGGCGTACAACAGAGGGCGGGGCGGGCGAGATCAGCTGAAGCTGAAGCAAGTTTCCATTCAGGGGAATAATTTTAGCTGAGGCTTAGTGTTTGGGCTGCTCAGAGGGCAATTAGCTTCAATGTATTAACTCAGCAAACACGGCCATTCTCTCTCTGCATGATGAATGAGGCTGTTTGGAGGCTCGCTGAAGTGTGTGTTTGCTCCCCAGAGGCGTCTTTGTTTCCACCTTTAATCATTAGTCAATGTGCTACAGAAATATCATTCATAAGCAAGAGTTTACAAAATACAAACAAGAGCAACGCTAATGTTTAGCATACAATATATGAAATGCAGCTTTGTACTTCACTGAGTTTATGTCTGTAATCTCCAGGTGAAAACTTACTGTATGTTGTCACCTACATACCATTCAGAGGATGGACATGTTTCTGGTTTGTGTTAATACAAATGGTTTTGAACTATACATTTAATGGCAAGCATAACTCTCAGGTATGAAAATGGACAAACCAGGAGGTAATAATTGGGTAATAAAAAGTCTATAAAATATGGAAAAAATGCAAGAAAATATCAACTTAAACTCAAAGACAGCTTATTTTGATACAGTATGAATGGATTTCCTCCTGGTTTCAGTACTGAAATTGCCATAATAATAGCAAGATGCAGAAAAAGAGCTGTTTACTTAAAAGGGATCCTTTCTATTAAGTATCTAGATAATGTTAAAAACAGTGTCTTAATCTACAGTAAAATGTTTATCATTAGAGCTGGAAAGTCTGCGCTTATTTTTCTGGATGTCACCAAGTGCAGCCTGTTTTCCTGAAAGTAAGGCTGCCAGTTGTTGAGCATGAATCATAATTTCCAAGCAGAGCTTCCCTCTCATATGGCAGCAGCTCCTCTGCGGTGGAGTTAGTAACACTGGCTATATTTCCAAAGCATATAGTAAACAGACAGTAAGTGATTGTAAAAATCAAAAAAGTGATACATTTTCCCATAATGGCAATAAAACCCTAACATATAAAGAATACGAGTTCTGGACTAATGGATGTATGTGGTTATGCTCCTCTTTTAGAAATAAGCATTTGATGATAATTGAAATGTATATTGAGTTTGAGTGTTCAGAGATTTAAAAAGGAAAACTCAGGATAGACCCCTAAAATATGTCTGAAATCAACCCAAAATGTGTTAAAAGGTGTGTTTTGTTGCAGTGATAAAAATTCTCTAGGTCTGTGTGATTTTAACATGGTAGGTGCTGAGGTGAGATCTAAGACTTGTTGAATGCTTAGCTAATCAGCTCTCCAATTTTAATGAGTGTGTCTGACATTACTACTCTAGAAGCCTGTCTGCTTTTCTTTGCAAAGCATTTAGATATTTTTTAGGTATATGTCAGCTAAAATGTTAAGCAAACAGCATTAACATAATAGCAGCTTCAATCTTCATTATTAACAAATGCATGGTCTAATAATGTGCATGTTTCCTTGTAATTACTTAAACATGGACAAGAAAGCGTTATCTTTCATCACCATCATAGCAACTTAATGTTCAGTTAATAACAGTAAACAGGTGATAAAAACATATTATTTTTATTTTTTTATCATTGTTCTTGGTTTTATAGATAATAATAAACAATAATAATAATAATAATGTTATCTCTATGGACAGACTGATAGATATGGTTATGTTTTACCATTCTGCTATCTGTTTCCTGTTCTTTACAGATCTTCCTTTTTTTTCCTACTGTGATGCCTCAATGCCTCCAGCTGCCTCAATACACTGAGGTGCTGTGATGTACCTGGGAAATTTTCTGTTCACTTGAAGCAATCAAGCAAGTGTAGCAAATAAACTGACTTGCTACTGTAAATGTTTAATAAATCTTAAACCTATTTAGTTTTTGTTTTTTAACCTTATCAAAGGCTATAAAAGACTTATTTGGGGTCAAAACCACTCTTCCCCCACAATTGCAATAATTTTAGGTCTCACTTTAAAGTGTGAAGTTTGAGGAGGAGAGAATTAAATCCTCTGCCTAGTAGAGATGGAAAAAGAAACAATATTTCAGGATGTAATTGGCTTCAATTAAGGGGATATTCTTGGCTGTCTTGGTGTTATTTGGGTTAAAGACTCCACAAGAATCCACAAGCATTCAGTTCCCATTTAAAATTACACACATTATCCCTTTACAGCCCTAATGGTAAAATCACATGAAATGGTTTCCTAGGAGATGTTATTGTGAAAGATGGAGCCAAGGGCATAATCACTATATTTATGCCGTCCAGGAGCAGCCAGTAATCACCAGCAGAAATTGAGTTGCATTGCTGGAATTGAGCGGGAGATAACCTCAGTTAATTGTCATTTTCAAAGTTACTGTTGTTTAGCCGCAGTGTGCCGTTCATTAGGACGCAGGAGGGAGGGGGGCAAAAAAAGAAAATCAATGTAGAAATGTCCAAGCCAAGGTCTGCAACTGCAGCTACTGGGAAGCTTTAATGATATTTATTTAAACTGTTTCCCGAGATTAGCTGTCAGGGCCCAGTGCTGTGAATTAAAAATGAGGTCATGAAAAAGATGGCATCAATAACCTTGAAATAGACTGCCTTTTGCTTCTGTGCTGTGCCATTTTCTCTCTTTGTCCCCCCCCCCCTTCCCCGCCTTGCACTTCATGCTGTTTCTTTCATTATACAGGTCAGCGCCTTTTAAAAGCTCCTACATATTTAATCTTCCCGGTTTCCTTCGTGATCTCTTGTTACAGAAACATTGCATTCCACTATCTCCATTTCTTTTCTGCCAGTTACAGATTTTTAATACCTCGCCATGCCTTGGCACTCTAATGTAATTGCACAACAGGGTTGGCATCAGGGGTGGAGATGGAGGTGGTGGTGGTAGGGGGTGTATCCATGGCAACTGAGAAGCAATTTAGAATAATTTGCTATTTAAAAAACTCGGAGGTTTTTGAGCAACAGCACAGCGAGCAGATGAGAGGGATTTTTTGGATGAAATCATTTCGTCTTAAAAGCACGAGGCATTCGCCAGATGTGCTTTTCGTACGGGGACCGAAGCGTGTGAAATATTCCCCTGCTCAGATCATGCAGATATGTGTTTCTTTTCAAGACAGATGCAAGCTTGTTCCAATTTTAGTAGACTAGATGTTTTATTGATTCAGCCTTTATTCAAGCCTCTTGCTATCGATGTTCCTACGCAATTTGCTAAAGCGGCTCTCCACATTTAAAAATACATTGTTAGAAAACCTTGAGTCAGTCCTAAAACATTTGTAACAGAACCAGACTGCAGATTTCATTTTCCTTCACTCCATCTTTATATCCCTCACTGTATTCCAGATGCATCAAATGTGCTCCATTACACTCTGGCTTGCCTTTTTTTCTTTTAATGCAGCAGCTTCAATTCAGATATCAATTATTCTGGTAAAAGCAGAGAGCGACGGTTGGATTGCAGTGTTGTGAGAGTATCGCTTTCATGTCCTCTTGGTTGCAAGCAGGAGGAGACAGGCAGCAACAGTGATGGGTTTCATTAAACAAGCGAAAACGTGTCCTTGGAAATGAGTACATTTCTGCAAAAAGGAGAGAGAGGGAAAAGTTGTAGACAATTTAGTTGTGTGCAGGCTGTCAGCATTCCTTAACACTATAAACAGTGTCTCAACATGTGTGGCTCAAATGCCTAGCCATTTTTTGTTTTTTTATCTCTGATTCTCACTAGATGTAAATCTGGACCTCATCTACAGATGGAACACAAACAAAGCAATGCTTATTCTTTACTGTAGATCTGTGGTACTTGATGTAAATAGTAGCTGAACCCCAAACTAACTTTTTTTTGTCTCAGATTAACATCCCTTAAAGAGGACGATCTTTTATTTCAGGGTGGATCATCTAAATAAGTGTTCCTCCACAATTTTCAATCAGTCTGGTGATATGTTTACGTAAGGCCAGCCTACATGCTCGTCCTGTTTGCTCTATTTTCTGTGCATGCAGACTTTCAGGCGTATATATTTTGTTAGTTTCGGTTTCAGCCAGTCATTGAAGCTCACCTTTCTCCTTGCAGTTCTTTAAAAATGGCCGAGGGTCGTAATAGAAAAGTGTCTACGAAGTGTATGAGAAGAAAAGAAAGGCCTCAGAAGAGACAGATATATTCCAGAATGCTTTTCCATAATATGGAATTATGGGANATATTAACATCCCTTAAAAAGGGACAATCTTTTATTTCAGGGTGGATCATCTAAATAAGTGGTCCTCCATAATTTTCAATCATTCTGGTGATATGTTTATGTAAGGCCGTCCTACGTGCTCGTCCTATTAGCTCTATTTTCTGCGCATGCGGACTTTCAGGCGTATATATGTGGTTAGTTACGGTTTCAGCCAGTCATTGAAGCTCACCTTTCTCCTTGCAGTTCTTTGAAAATGGCCGAGGGTTGTAAGAGAAAAGTGTCTACGAAGTGTATGAGAAGAAAAGAAAGGCCTCAGAAGAGACAGATATATTCCAGAATGCTTTTCCATAATATGGAATTATGGGATTCTCTGTCACAGTAGCCAGCTGTCGCCATTACTAAACAGCTGCAAGTTGGCGACTGATAACAAAGATGGCGAAGGCACCGCACAGTGGAGGAGGAGTTACGTGACCAACGGGGAGCAAAAAGTATTGATCATACTTAGGAATGTTTGTTTAACGGAGTTTGCTCTTCACTATAAAGTCCCCGCTCCATTTAGTTATTGAGGGATTTAGGGGTTATGGCGGACGTTCGAGCACAGTAAGCTTGTATGAGCTATAAAAACAGCAACATTTAAACAGAGCATGCATGAGGAGAAATTGGCTCTCTCACGTGTTTAATAGGCGTTTCTTCTCGGGAGCAGGTACAGGGTTGTGCACGTGCATTTTTTTTCTAAAGTGGAGAGGGCTGCTTATTTTAAAAATTCGAGAAAATCCTCCATAATACATTTAAAGGTGCTCTTTTTGTGTCACTTTGTACATTTCATGTAAATGTTCTTAATTTTGCAATATTTAGCCCAAAAAAGAAAATCTTGTTGAAGACTGTACATGTCTACATAGCTTTTTACGTACACTATCTAAATTGATTACGCATCTGCACGGTCGATTAAACTCAACAGCAGTTTTGTGGACACACATTGTTGCCACTACAGCCATTGCTGCAACCATGGCAATGACGTAAGCAGTATTCTGACCTCTGAGTAAAAGTAGAACTTGCCTTACCACCAATCTTATGATCAAGAGCTTGTATCGCTGGTGTTTTTAATAATACTAATAATTTAACTTTATTGATCTCACATTGAGGAAATTTACCTCTGCATTAAACCCATCCCCTTTGGGAGCAGTGGGCTGCCATTGTGCGGCGCCTAGGGAGCAGTGTGGGGTTAAGGGTCTTGCTCAGGGACCCAGAGTGGCAGTCTGTGGGTTTTGGGCTCGATCTCAGAACCTCATGATTCCAAGCTCTATGTCCTAACCACTAGGCAGCCACTCCCCAATATTACTTTTTAGTCAGTACAGTGTTTTATTTTTTTTAGATGATTTCATCACATCCAATTTATTGTCACTGTCCCTTGTTTTGACCACTACTGTACCTTACTTAACCCCTCTGCTCATCCCCACACTTGGCCATGTCTTCCTAGGCCGCCCATTTTAGCAAAACTTTTCAAAATTTCCTGCTTTTACTTTTAAGTATTTTTTTTCTGCTTTGACAAGTATGTAAATCTATTTCCCTGTGTTTTACATAAAAGGTTTATCCTTTTATCTGCTCCTAAATCCATCTATCAACAGTTATTCAGGGTCTACATCTAAAGCCTGATTATGGGAGGAATGTCTGCCATGAATATACAGTGAACTTCTCTGTTAATACTTTAAAAAGGACAGGGAACTCTGGAGTTTTGACCAAAAAAAAATGTATTAGACCTTGATGTTTTATGTATGAAAAATACTTCAATGAGCTTTTAGTGGAATTGCATCAAGTGGTCTGTTTTGATTTTGGGTCCCTATTGGCAAAGAGAAATGACTTATTGTACCAATCTGTGTGAGAAGTCCGCTGAGATTAAAATCTAGTTCAGTGCAGCAAGTTAAATTTACAGCATTCCAGATAATTCTAAGTCCACTTTAAAGAGCAAAAGGAGACAGGTTCTGTTCATTACTGGGCTGTAATAGTTGAATTACTGAAAGTGTTCCTTTATGCAGAGTAGTGGACATTTATTTGACACACTTGGTGCTCTGGGCTCACACCTGCCAGGGCGAGCATTTACTGCATACTGCCGCAGCCACAGCTAATGAGAGCGAACCCCAGGGGAACAGTAGAGGTCATTTTAAATCTGGTATTTTCAGACTTGACAAAGGACTTAAGTTTTCATACATTCCTGCGCTGCCCTCCTGTTTTAACCGCATGAATGAGGGTCACCTCGAGTGGTTTGGCTCCGAGACAAAAGAGGAGCTCCAAGGCATGAATCCAGAGCAGAGGGAGCAGATACAATGTCTGTTTATCTCCCCCCACTCTTTCTCTGAAACAGTTTGTTTTCTTGTTGCTTTCATGTTTAACTAGAAAGTGACTTCTTTTTTTTTGTATAACTCTTGTGTCCTCACAGGCTCATAAAAACGTAGTTATTTTCTTTCCTCAGAGTCTTTCTCAGAGCCCCCGGGGCTGGTCTAGCAGCTCTTTAAATAGTTTCTTTACCCCCTCCCTTTTTTAATGCATGAAGTAGCTCTTGTGATCTTAACACAACACCAGCTAAAATTAATTTCAGCTTGGATGGGAGGGAAAATTGTTGAAATGGAACAGCCTGCAGCCTTTTTCCACTTATTTGGTGACTTGGGTATTTCTTGGATTTTAGCGCACAGCTTGTTCCTGTAACACAAAACTTAGATGAGAGCAGCACATTGCTGGTAAAGTCACCTTGTTTTTGCCAAGTTGTCTTTTTGCGGGGGGGTATGTGTGTATGTGTAATCTATTATTTCAACAATCCTGATCTCCTTTGCTGACAGTTGCGTTTTGATGAACTGCACAGTTTGTGATTAACCTGATGTAATGGATTACATGTATATGAACAATATTCTTTAATATCTAAATTACATAAGCTTTGTTCTTTTTCAAATTTCTCGCTGAACATTTTATTTGCTTTGACGTGAGAAAAAAAAAAGCTTCTTAAATAACAACCAGGTAATAAATTGGCAGGAGGCAAAGTTAAGCATTTATTGACCTCATAAAAATAGTTACCCCTCCTGGCCCTGATGAATTCTTTCCTGCAATTCGTCAGGGCGCCGTACGCCCCCAAGTGGCTCCAATTGTTAACTACATCTGGATCCCACAGCTTCTTCACCGGCTGCCAAGCTCTCTGCCTTGGAGGAAATTGCTACTCACAGTGGTCTTGTATCACAAGCACTTATTATATCATGTTGCACAATCATGACTGAGTTATATGTGAAAAGCTTGAAAGTACTCCAATCTGTCACACTGAGGGCTGTATTAAGCACTAATAGTTTGATTTATTTGTTTTTTGCTATTTTTTTGATTGAATAGATATTTAAAAAGCGAGGCATATGGGAATCCAAACGTGCCACACTTTAAGAAACAGTTAAATTAATATTTAATTACTAAAGTGAGTCGTTTATTAATAAAAATGCACTATTCTTGGCTGCACGCTGCAGCTGTTTATTAACTAATTTTGTCTATTTGATAAGTAGAAAGTACTTACCCTACATATGCGAATAACTATACAAATTTCAAGTATCTTAGTACTTTGATTGTGTTTCTATTCAAAATTATCAGAATAAATGTCAAACATATACATTTGAAATAATTTAATTACTTGTTTATTAGATTGTGGCACTTGTAGGGTTCAGATGTTAGTCCTAATTGAATCAGATACCAAACGGAAAATGGGGGGAGGTATTACATTCAAAGCTTTCAATGGTGGTTAAAAAAAAAGTCTCTAATTTCCATGTTTGATGCCATATTAAATTAAATTAAAGGGAGGATCAGGTGATTCCAATTGTTGTTAAACAGGCTGCAGATTCTTCTATACGAGTCCTGTTACAAACCAGATTTCTCCATTTTTGTTAGCCAGAAAATACTTGCGACAATGGGAGGAACTTTCTGTGGCTCCTTTTTCTGGCTAAATTTACAACATAGATTTTCCATTTGAAACTATTTAAAGGCTCCGGTAATTTCCCCTGGATCAGTTCTTACATCAGCCCCCCTCACCCCCACCCACAAACAGCCTTATTGACATTCTTTAAAGTTGACCCGAGCCAAGACAGCCATCTCTTTCCCACAGATTATGCAGATTGTTAACAATGGACCCAGTTATATATACACTTCATAGACTTCCTTTACTTCTTTGGCTGGATCCAAGAAAAGTTGTAGTTTTCTTTATTCAACTTTATTATAGGTTGCACCTTCTGAGTAGTATTATATTAAGTCTAGAAAGCATGAGACTAGTTTATCCACTTGTGAGTAAAGTAGACTAGAAGTGTTTTCCAGGATTTCGTCACACTAATCTTTATTTCTCATTAACATGCCTTCACCCATCCTCCTCCTCCCTTTTACTCCCCCTTTTCCCTCTGTTCCCTTTTCTGTTTGTCTCCTCTCTTCTCTTCCACAACCTTTTTTGCTCTCTGTCTCTCCAATAAGTCACATTTAATAGTACATTTCCTTTCTTGGCCTGGGGCCTGGTGCCAGACCAGCTGTATGAAATGTAGTTTCACCGCTTTCACTGCCAGCACTTTTGTTTGGAGGAGGAAAAAAAAAACAACAAAACAAATCCAAAATAAAATCCCACAGAGCCTCTTGAAGTCTCTAAGGCTTTTTCTTTATTTCTGATTCGAAGAGGAGGCGAAACAGTGCTTGATTCATTGTTTGTTTTACTGCCATGTCCCTTAAAAGGAATAGTGCAACAGTCTCTTGCTGTTAAATGACAAGGGCTTATTCTCTTTCTCGAGAATGAAAAAAGTCTTCTTCCTGTCTGACTTTCATAGATTATTCCATAAAACGTGACATGAGGTTTTTTTTTTATTAAGATTTTCTCTTTTTTTTCTTTTCTTTTTTTTCACTGATGTTTTATAGCATCATAGCTGTTCAGCTCTCTCAGTTTGTTCTTCTGCAGTGTTTCTTTTTTCTGGTTCTGTGCCAACTTCCATTTTGTTCCCGGAGCAATAAAAGTCGAAAAGTTTCCCCTGCTGCTTTTTCATGTCTGTGCTTTACACATGGGTGTTGTTATCCAGATCCTCATGTTCCTATTTATTACATGACATATGGAAATTTGACTTAGGAATACTTTAAAGGAGGAATAACCACATTTAGATTATGTTAAATGTTTATCCTTCATAATGTTTAGTGTCATTTAGTATGAATTAGATTAAACATGAGCACACAAAGCTATTGTATGTCTTAAGTACCCTAAGCATATTGCTTCCATCTAAAAATATTTTCATCGTTGAAGCTAATTTAAGGACTTCTGTCTCTAATCATTTTAGCATGCTGAAGGAGATATTAAGTGCTGCGAGCTTTCTTTAAACATTTGATTACTATCCTCGCTGTTATTTTCTTCTTCTTTTCATTTCCAGCCGCAGTAACTTTACACACCCACACTCACATTCTGTTCCTTCGAGGTCGAAGTAATACCAAATGTGATCTTTCTCAGCAGGGGATAACTCATTATTCACATTCTCTCTCTCTCTTTCACACACACAGAAACACAAACACATACTGGCTCCAATCTGAGTCTGGATTTCCCCTTAGCCCAGCTTAATTACAATAGGACTGTTAATGTTTTCCAGGTATTAAAACAAGCAGGTTTTAAAACAAGCTGTATAATGCACCACAAGCTTGCAGCTGTTTTTTCGGTTATGCTTTTTTTTTTTCTTCGCTGTGCTTTAAAGAGCTTTATTTTAGTAGCAGTGAATTAGTAGTGCTGCCATGCAGAACTACTATTTTACTATTTTTGTAGCTTATAGCTGTTCAGTAGGAAAAAAAGACACGTTTTTTTTGCTCTTCATTTATATTAACATGTCATAATGTTTATCAAAATAAGTTATTGTTGAGTGTATATATATATATGTATATATACATATATATGTGTATGTATATATGTATGTATGTGTATATATATGTATGTGTATGTATATATATGTATGTATGTGTGTGTGTGGATTGTTAAAACATTTCTTTCACAAACTATATTTAGTTAACCAAATAAATATTTAATTTGGAAAAACAAATATTTAGCTTGCCAAAAAGATATTTAGCTGGAGCTTTGAGATTTATAGATGTATAAAGACGTAGTGAAAATTTGACTTGGAAAAAAAAGTCCCCTTATTTTCTCTCACATTATGCTAAATAATCAAAAATATTGCTCTTTATTTTTGACTGTGTAACTTCACAAATGGCACCCCATATATAACAGGTTTCCCTGGATTTAACTTTATCCATTATCCAGTAAACTCTAGCCAGCTTCCCTGTTTCTGGATGAAAAAGGGCTTCCTTAGAGCACGATGCTGTCCCCATCATGGTTCATATCAGGTTGATGCATGGAGTATCTCTAAAGGGATTTCTTGTTTTCACTCTGTCCTAAAGGCATCCCTTTAAATGAACAGTCAAGTCTTACTAGCTTCAGGATTATTGGTTAAAAAGTGTAATGAAAAGATTATCATATGGTTTTATGACCTGCTAAAATAATCTCCAACTTTTTATACGTGCTGTGCAATTACATGCAGAAAGACTTCATTTACTACTTTATCAGTTGCTAGATTTGTTTTAAAGTAATCATAGTTAAGATGAGGTAAACACAAAAGTGTCTCTCTTTTCAGATTTATTTATCAAACATCAAAAACATGATCCATTTCATGATTATGCACCGCTATTGTTGGTGTGTAATAAACTTCTCATAATAAAATGGTTGGTGCCTTGTCCACATGTTACAAACTTCAAAAGCTTTTGATTGTGTTTTAGTTAAATTAGCTATCACATTTAGTCCAGTTTTATAACCTTTTGTCAATTTGGGGACATCATTTATAAACTACAATCTAGTATATTAACTACAGTCTATAAATGTGGGGTGAAACATTTTATAATTTCTCCTGAATTCTTTTACAGGCTCCTCCTTCCATACGAGAGGCACCTTAAAGGTGAACAAGACAAGCCCCTCCCATTGACCAAACCCAGGAAGCAGGAGAGCAGCCAAGACAAGGCGTCTGGAGCCGGAGCCAAAGTGAAAGTAGTAGGGCCCAAGAAACTGAAGGGCCCCAGTCATCCTAAGCTAAGCAGTAAAAAGGAGAGAGGAGAGGTGAAACAAGAACAAACACAGGTCAGCATTACCTTACACATTTTATATCACAAAATTCCACCTGTAATGTACTATCAGTACTCCCACTATGACATATTGCTGTTTATCTTTCTAGAAAGTCTTTAGGTAGCAGTTAAAAGTAAAAAAAAAAAAAAAAAATTTAAGTACCGCTAATGCATTAGCACCCTTGCAATGAAAATTGGCTTTCCTTTAAAAAAAGTTGAATCCTTGGATTTATCAAATATGATACATTGATTGAACACCACAGACTAAATACAAACTCTCGAAAGCAGTTTCTGACTTTTGGAAGTTTCATTTTGTTATGATAGCTAAAAAAATCTAATCTTTACCCTTTATTAAGCATTTTAGCCCTGGTTTAAAGGAAACAAGTAAATTTTCACCAAGATTTAAAGCAGTTTATGCATAAAACACATAGAATTACAACCCTCATTTGAATGACCATTTATTCATTCAGAAAGTAAACACTTAAATTGTTAAGCATATACTGTTAAAGTTAAGGGAGTCAAACATAAAACATGCCACACTAAAGAATCAAAGTAAAAACGATTGCATTTGATAGTTACTTACCTTTTCTTCAGTAAATCAAATTTTTTCAAACCTTGATAAGGAAACTCAATTAGGTAATTTTCAAGACTTCATAGCAACCCTGTGTATTGAGTCTTTTCTATCATTTTTATTTTGGATTATTAGATAGTATTTAAAGGTGTTAACATACATTTGCCCACATGCAGGAGTCAAAGGTGAAAGAAGACAACTATGAGATTTCATCAGCCATAAAAAATGACCCGTCTCTTCAAGATGAGCCGATTGTAATAGAGGAGGAAGAGTTACATGTCACCCTGAAGGAGGAGGAGTCGTTGGGAGTGGAGCAGCCATCCTCGCTCTGCCCCAAAGAATCTGACTGCAGACCCCCACACGTTGGTTTCCCCCTTCACACAGGACCTTCTTCACAAACCGAGTGGAGGCAAATCAGCGAGGCGCTCCAAGCGAAGCTTGCAGGCGAACAGCAAACCGAAGGGCATTTCATTCCAAAAAATTCATACCTGTTTCACCGCTGGGATCAGAATAAAGCTGCTGGACATGTCGCTCTGCCCGAGCACTTCTCCAAGGTCAAAGACTGCATTGAGAACCACGGTGGGAGAGTGGGGAAGGTGCTGCCCATGTGTAAGCAGGTGGATGGACAGTGTATTGACTTGAGTAAGCAGGTGGATGGACATTGTATTGACTTGAGTACAGATTCTAATGCGGACAAGGACGACTATGTGGCGATTAAGAAGGAGTCAACCCAGGGCACAGGACAGACAGCTGCCTACTGCAAAGCCAACCAGGGGGTCATGTCTCCTTTGGCCAAAAAGAAGCTCCTCTCCCAGGTGTGTGAGTCCAACCCTTACTCCTTTTCTTCTCTTCAGTCTCCACCTCCCACAGCTATGTCCTCGCTTCCTCGAGGTGATCGAGAGAAGGAGCAAAGAAAGACTGACGAAGAGGTGGTGGGACAAAGGTACAAGAGCACGTCAGACAGTATCCCTGAAGTCTCACCCATATTCCGGCCATCAGTGATCCAGCACGCACAGAGCAGCAAAGCTCACCAACAGACCCCCGGGGGGCAGCCAGAGAGAAAATCTGCTGCTGAGATGTCAGATTCCTACAGCCGGACGAGCCATCAGGCTCAACCTCATGCGAGCGTGCCATGGCAACCTTACCTCCCCCGAGCCCAAACCCAGGACAGTACAGAGACCACTGGGGACAAAATCCTCCAAGGTCCAGTCGCTCAGTCCAGGAGCTATACAGTGGACTGCTATTCATCACCTCATCTTCACAGCTTGTACAGACAAACTGAGAGCTGCCTGAGCCAGGACAGGATGGCTAGCTTTGCTGGTGGAGAACGGAGAGAGCACTACAGCAGGGAGTGCGAGGGCGGCCAAAGCTTTGTTTGTGTTGGTCTGGAGCAAGAAGGCTTGGCATACAGATCTCACTACAATGACAGGACTCAGACACAGGGGGAGAATGGAGAGTCTGAAGACGAACCTAGAGACTTTTCTATTTCTAAACCTTTATCTCATAGGGCTTCGTCCTTTTCCAAGCCACCTTTCTGTAGTCTCTCCTATCCCATCATGCACCACGGTTTGGAATCCCATCCTAAGGCGTGTCGAGTCTCGCCAATGACAATCTCTAGCCCCAAACAAAGCTCACAAGATTCTTCTCAGACATTTCCCAGCCCCAAAACGTCAGGTGACCTGCCCCTCAACAGTCCTATTCGACCTAGTAAGCGGAGTCTGGCAGAAGCAGAGAGCGAAGACGCCCCAGAAAGGAAAGTACGAGTGGTGACACCGATTCATCCCGCAAGCACGGTCCGACGGAGTGACCCCGAGGAGCTGAAACCAGCTGAGCCAGCCCACGCCATTCACCTCAACAATCATCTCCCTGAGGGTCACTCTGCGACCACTTTCCCACCACCCCACACCGCGCCACTCTATGCTGGGATTTACCCACATGGCACTCTGGTTTCACCAGGCGCTCAGGACAGGCTTCAGCAGCACCCAGGCCTGCAGTACCTGAAAAGCCAGTCAGCTGTTTCCCCCCTTATGCCCCCCTTCACCATCCACTCCATGATGCTCCACAGGCAGCTGTTAGCCTCCAGCCCCAGCCCCCACCACCTCTACAGGTACCCAGGTGGGGCAGCACTGTACGGAGAGCTGTTGCACCACCTCTACCCTCTCTCGACCCTCCCACCGCCTCAGCTGTCGTCGGTACACCCCAGCACCAGACTTTGAGGGAGATAACACCCTTCTTTTTCTCCACTCTCTTTGTTGAAACTGTCAGCTTATTTCTGTTCACATTGTGGCTCAATCAAGGCAAAAGCACGGATCAAAACTTTTGCTGACGACAAACTGATAAATCCATCATTCAGACTGCAAATTCCATTTTTTTTTTTTACCTGTGTATGCCTTTGTTTATATTCTTTGCACTGTTCTTTTTTTTTATCACCACTTACTGTATCTTTTTGTTGCTTTTGTAACCCTATTTGCACAATGCTCGTGTGTGCATATGCTCACAGATCAGTTAGCCGCTCTCAGTGACCGCTAGTCAGGTTTGTTGCTCTGGAAGGTCAGAAGTTGAGGGAAGCAGAGAAAAGCCATTTGTTTACTGCGTCTGAGGGCTAAACTTTGTCGCTTAAAAACACTACAAGAAAGATGGCAATGAAATGCAAAACTCTTTTAAAAACCTTAGTGTATGAGTTCACAACTGCAACAGGCATGGGTTGGTGTATGATTCTTGAAGAATGAGTGGCGTATGTAACAATACCATCGCATTTATGCTAAAATAAAGCAAAAATGTACACTATAAGTTGATTTCTTTCATATAAACATAGAAGCTAAAGATTATTCTTACTGCTGCTTTATCAGTATTGGAGACTTTAAAGATGTGTCAAAAAATACACCTAAAAACCCTGACCAGAAGTGTCTATTGATTGCCGTTACTTCTGCCTAAAATGCCCAAATAAAACATATTCTATTAATAGGGATCAAAGCTGAAACTAGTCTACTTACTTGTTCTTTTGCTGCACACCTGGAGGACAATTCATGTTAAAAGCATAATTTGATGAGCACTAATTAAGCCACTTGATGCAAGCCCCCCTTTACCTGCAACATTTTTTTAAACAAATTTCTGATTTTAATACAAATCAAAAGGAAAATGTGAATGTTTCTGTGCTAACTGCATAAAACACCTTTTCTTTTCTCCATTCTGCTCTTTGTTGTTTAACACGTCTATAACTAGCTGATGTATGTTAGCAACATAATGAGCCAGGCTGTCTGCTCAATTAGTCTGCAATCAGCTGCTTAACAGAGATATACAAAATGGGTTAGCAGCTGTGGCATTTCTGAACAGTGTTTCTGGGGTTTTTTTTTTGTTGAAAATATATATATATATATATATATATATATATATATATATATATATATATATATATATATATATATATATATATACGTGTGTTCAACAAAATTAATGTGGTTGTTTTGATTTCTGAAAAGGTTTTTAGTTTAAAAAAAAGAAATATATATATTCTTTTTTTAACAGAAAACCTTTTCAGACATCAAAACTACTGCATTAAAGCTACAGTGTGTAATTTTCAGCGACATCTAACGTCCAGATTGCAGACTGCAGCAACATGAACATCTCCC
>NW_015150619.1:817467-877904 GCF_000732505.1 Cyprinodon variegatus
TAGATGATGATAAATAACATAGTTATGTATAATATATTACATTTCTGACTGTATATCCCTGTAATTATTACACATTGTAGCTTTAATTCAGCATGTAGCAACCTTCTTTCATCCATCTAACCAGCAGTGTGAAGCATTAAGTGAAGGAGGGACAGAACTGTGTTAATTAATAAAAACTTACCACATCACTTCCCTAACTTTGCAATTAAGGGAAGTAGTTCAGATGTTTGTTTTTTTTAAATAATCCACTGATTTTGTATTTCTTCTCCTGAGTTCCAAATCAGTTAATAAATAAAAAATTTCGAATTTCCTAAAGTAACCTAAATTAGGTACTAGAAAACATCCAAATTTAGCTCCAAAATATATTGCTTTGGCTTGGAAAGAGTTCAGAAATCAGTTATTAATTTAAAAAGAACAATATTTTCGATCATTGCTTATATATATTTTGGCATATTCTCTTTCACCTAACCATTGTGTACATGTGGTCAACTAATCAGTGTCTCATTAGGTAGAGTGACTGTCAGACATGTAATAATGCTACTTTCAGAGGTGGTTTAAAGCTTTTTAAAGCAGTTGCCCCCCAAAAAAAGTCAGAGAAGACTGGCAATTCATTAAAGAGACCTCTAACTGTAGAAGCAGTGTGACAAGTTAAAATGTTTGCTGTTAGAAACCATAACTTCTTCAAACTAGTAACCAACCCATGCCTAATTGCAAAGAAAATACAACAGCTGAATCATTTGTTTTTCTCTCTTCAGGCAGCCAGTGCTGTTGTGTGTGTTTACATGTCTCCATGCTGAACTCTGTTCCATGTTTGTGCCGCAGTAAATCCAGCTGGAGTGGACTGATTGGGATAAATGTTAACACCCGCTGTGGTGCTGCTTAACACGAACAGTTTCATCACAACCACATTCAGAGAGGTGCTGTGTGTAACAGATGTACTGTAGAGTCTCTCTTTTCAAAGTTCAGGTTCATTGTTGTTGTTTTGTTTTGTTTTTTTAAACATCTTTCTTTCATTGCTTTCGATCTGTTTGCAAATCCAGGATGTTTTGTCTTTGGCTGGTATAACTTTTACCTCCTGAGCTGAAAGTGATATGACCTGGGGACATTTCTGTGACTGTTGCAGCTTGTTTTGCGTCTGCAGGAACGGCATAATGAAGCAGCCGTCTGCTGCGGAATGCTCGCCACAAAGAAAAGAAAAAAAATCTGCATTTCAAATTTTTCTTTGTTCCTAACTTAAATCGCTTCATTTTTTTTGACAAACAGACTCTTTTAATATATGATTTGATAGGAATGTTGTCACTTAGGATATTACTGCTTTGCAAATATCTGTGCCTTTCACAGTCTTGGTTTAGAGTTAGCACTATGCTCATTAAGGAATATATCCTGTAGCAGGGTAGGAATGTCAACATTACTGTCACTCTTGTATCAAATGCAGTATGCAGACATAATCAAAAATGGCACATTTTGAGATACCAGACATACTTAAAGGGTAAGATTTAAAATTTAAGGAAACTATAGACCAATTTTAGATTTTATTTTTTGTGCTTTAACAAATCTGCTCACCCAGATTCAGAGACAGCTTATAGACCCATAGGATCTGTCATCTGGAAGGCGAGTTCTCTAGCAGTGAAGAAAAAGATACCAGATACCATAAAGTATGCCTACCGGATGCTCCACAACCCCGCGGGTGCAAACACCTGCGCTGGCTTTTTACAACCACTATAATTGCAGGACGGCTGAAATACATTGAAAACATTTCTCTTGTTTTAACAAACAACAAAAAAAAAAAAGAAAAAGCTGTAAACGTCTCTGATTTTACTGAACACTTAAAGACATTCATTGCTGATTTTAGTACTGTACTATGCTGTGTAGGTATGCTGGCTCCTGTACAGAACATTCACGCGGGGGAACAAATCTTCTCTCTTTGTCTTATCTGTGTAAATAGCACTGTGGATAGCACTGTGTGATTGTCATCATATAAACTGTTATAATCTGTAAATAGTTAAAAAAAGAACAGTATAAAAGTTGGTTACACAAGATAGATGTCTTTTTTTTTTGCTGTTTTATGTTAGCCTCAAACACTACGAATAAAGATTTAGGATACGCTTTGTTTTTTTTTTATTTGTTGTCCTAATTTCTTTTTTTTTTTTTTTTATGTTGTGCATCCTGAAACTGTTTTTGATACCATAGCCATCTGTTTAACAATCATCCAGCTGGCAGCAAAACAGAAAATAAAGACATTTTGTATGATATGACCTCCTGTATATTTAATTAAAATATTTTACTATCAGTACATGTTTCATGGGTTTCTTACCCGCACACAGACATATTTAAGTAAAAATACAACCGCATGTTTATGCATATTGGTTGGAATCGTTTGTGAGGGTTGACAGAAAGTAGAAACGAAAAAAAAACTGGGCAGTGGATCGAAGGTAAATAGTTTTAACATTGAATCACGCATTTTAAAAAAATAAAATCAGTGTGATGTGTGTTCCATTCTGCCCAGTGACTGATTCTCTCAAAATATCCCACTCAAATAATCGGAAAAAAAAAAATTCTGTTCCTGGCCTCAAGATTTTGTTTTTACAGAGAACATAGTGGAAAAGCTAACAAAAAAATATATCGAACCACATCCCAAATTTTAAATGTCTGACATGGCAGCTTAATTCATTGCTTTGAAATGAAACGTATGACACAACTTACTCAAGAGAAAGTCAAAAGTACAATGCTGTAAAACTAAATGTACTTATAATGTGCACTTTAACTTATTTTAAACCCCTTTTCACTTCACCAGAGGAACAAGTTGTTCATTGAAATTAAAAGGAGTTCAAACCTGAATGATAACCTGTTAGAGGACCAAAAAGACTTGATGTTGAGGCTCATCTTCCTGCAGGCTAAAAACCCTAAACAAGAAGCCAGAGCTACAGTGGAGAGATTTAGATTAAAGTATGTGTGCCTGAATAAGGTAGTCCAGCTCTTAATAAACAAATGCAATAATATTATGCAGAGCATATTAAAATGCAATATTTTACAAACTGCTTTGAAACACCACAGTATCTTTCTCTCTTAGTAAATATGTGAATGGTATTTTAATATAGTTAAACTATCATCTGTCTGAGATTCCACTGGCTTTAATCTTCACAACAGGCCATTTCTGGGCTCAGAGCCAAAGCAGGCTCTTCAGCTTTTGCTGCATTGAAGAAATGCGCCAGTGCATGTAGTATCTCTGGCGTGTGAATCGGGGTGCAATAAAAGCCGTGCTCTGACTTTTATTGCCACCCTCTGGTAAACTTTTAACATGAGAAATATTCTGTTACACTTCCAGAGCTCAGCAAAAATGAAGCAGCCTCAGCGTGGTGGAATCTAGGTCATTTTATTGCAGATCAGCAGTGATTTAAAAAACAAAAACAGCACAGTTAGATAGAAAAGAGTAAAAAAAAAAAAAAAAAGTGACAATTTCATATTGCATTCAACTTATACATTACAGAGGCTAGATTAAAGAACTATAAACTGGTACTAAATAAAAAAGACAACTATAAAAAAAACATTTCAGTCATAAAAACTACAAACATCTGTTTTTATTATTGCAGTCAATTAAATATGTTTCCTTTAGTTAGCTGTGCTACTCTATGCCTAAATCACCCATTATTGAGCTAAAACAGGACTTTTCCAGTTTTCTTTTGTGCAAATGGACAAACTCTTTAATATGATGGAAGTTAAGATTTCCAAGAACGTACGGTAGAGAAGCCAAATAATTCCCAGCAAGCATAAACACATCTGGCATACATTCCCTTTTCTCTCCCAAACCTTTAACCTTTCTGTATCATTTTAAGCAAATCTGCAGAACAACACAGACAGTTACTGTCCCTCTCCCCTAGCTCCCTCATCTCTTCAGGTTATTTTAGGAAAAGCAATGTTTTGTACTCTGTGGTTAATTACGATAACCATTCTTCAGTACAATGCCATTAAGTGGCTGAAATATTTAGGGGGCTCTCAGTACTGGGTATGTTCAAAACAAGCACACAAGGACATTCATTATTCAGGCCACTCAAAAGGTCCATTCATTCAATTATGTTCAGAGCATTTATTGGCTGCTGTGTTATATTGTTAGACGTACTGTGCAGCCACTAAAAAACAAGGTTACTCTATTAAAGACCTCAAGGGGGAACAGAGAAGCCACATTACTGCTCGCAATTGCTTTTCTTTAAAATGAGCTACAGTGGTCATAAAGTCGTCACAGTTAAGTAGAACATGTCGATGGCCCCAAAAGCAGAGGCTTGTCTGCTGTTACCCAAACAGACAAACTTCAATTTAAGTCAACTCAACTGTATCTTTTTTTTCTTTTTTTTTTCCATTTTAGTTCCTATTATAGATCTGAATCAAAGAAACAAGCTTTTCTTTTTTTGTTGGACCGAAGTGTCTTCTCACATCAGGGTTAAGCAAATAAAAAGAATGTTATTGAAGAAAAGCAGCAGATTTGTCTGTGCAGCACCGACATTGGAGTATGAACTGGTTATCTGTGACCCAATTCCTGAAAATTGTAGTAGCTTGAAAAATTGAAAATGTTTTTATATTGATGTTTTTATATTGATGTTTTTAATCACTCAGAGGCACCTTATTAGAGATGCAATATGTTTTGTAAACCTTTTACCCTACTAATAGATTTTACCCAGCTCCAGTAGGAACAATTATTCACAGCATTTTTATTTAAATCTTGAGCTTTTTCCCAATTACTTATAGGTTAGGAATTAATTAACATTAATTCCCATCCCTGTTTGCAACAGGAGAGGCTGCTAATCAAAGTTTTACCATTTCTTTAGATATAAAGTGATTACAGAGCTAAATATATTGAGTATTTTTTATTAGAACCGTTAGCAGCAATAAATAAAAACCGCCAACTTACACTTCCTTACGTAATCTTATCCCACCTCAGAGATAAAAACTAATCTGAGTACATCCGCAAATCCAGCAGGCTCCATGACAGTATGAGACCTCAACATATAAAAATAAAACCAAAACAAACTTTTCTTACTTTCTTTGCAACCAGAAACATTGATAAATCGCAAACATGCCAACATTTCATAAAAGTGGGGTAGTTTTCCTTTTAAAGTCTTCTAAAACTCATTTTCTAAAATTTTTCTAAACATTGTAAATTCACTGATAGCTGCTACATTGCAGTTTGCCCCCATTAATAAAGACGTCCACCCCCAGGTAGCGCTCTGACTGTCTAAAAAAAAATCCACCCTCCTAGCAGAGCATCTCTACCCTTTAAGCATCCTATTTTTTTAGATTTTATTCCTAAAATCCTACATTACCTGTTAATCGTTGTGTACTTTATATAACCCAAGATGCAGGTTTTTAAATGTTTCATGAATATGAATGTAGTAATTCTTGACAGTTTACAATAAAACACAACATTCAAGATAATCTGCCTCAAACCGTTAAACAGTTTATACCTGGTGGGCACACATATGGAGACAACATTTCTGATTTCATTAATGTTACGTTAATCATATAAAGTGGTTGTATCCGTTATTTGTGCTAAAGAGAAGCGCACACACACTGAATCAAATGTTTCTACCTACAAGTTATCATGACCATAATTTAATAGGATATTTAACCCTTTAATGAAAAACTTGAACCATTCTAGATGAAGGTTTATTGATAATAAAAAAATAAACATTCAAATATCAACATGTATGAATCTATAATTGGTAAAAGGTTGCCTCAGACAGCAAGTTTTTCTTGTTGTCAACAAGCTTGTGGCACAATTCTTGCTGAAGAGCAAATAGTAAGTGTGCTCCATTCTAAAGCCAAAGTTTGCTTATTTGTCTTTTTTCTCCAAATTTTTAGTCTACCACATTTAATGCATTACTACCTCCAACAGCCGTATAGACCCCTCAGCATGATGCTTCCATGCGTGACAGTTTTTTGGGGGATTTCTTGGTCTGATGGCTTATCTCCACACTTCAAAAAATTATTATCTAGCAACAAATTAAAACCCTCTTATTTTAAACCGTAAACCTTTGAAGAAAAGGAATTGGAGAATGTTCATGAACAACCCATCAACCAACCAATCAGCTAGAATAACTAAATCTAGAATATGCTTTAGAGGCACGGTTTGAACTGAATACTTGAGAGGATACTGACCAAATTTCACATCCTGGGTTGGTTAAGGTTTACATTTATGACCAGGAAGAATGTTGGATGACTTCATGTAAGGCTTTTTAACCTACAAACACTAACAGTTCCAACGGGACAATTATCCTAAACTACCGCCTTTTCACAAGTACCGGATCTATGATAAGAACACTTTTTAGAAGCGGGACCCTTGTTAATGACAACAGACACTGTGGCGTTTCTCTGCAACATGTTCAGAATATTTAGTCGAATACTAGCCGAGGTGTCTCTATATGTAATTTGCTCTGTATGCTTAAAGAAAACTTAAAGCTTAAAGCTTAAAGTTATGCACCCAAACTTCCTTTAAAGAAAAAAAATTAAAATAAATCACATTTTCTGAAAATTGGAATGAATAATTTCAAACCCCAAAGTGAAAATAACATTAATGCTGGTGGTGAGTTTTTGGGAACCGTTTGGCTGGAAGGATTCAGAAAAGTTTGGTATCACACAGCTTAGAGGTTCATCCTCTCTCTGAAAGACTTCCTCAGCTTAGTGCGTGGCGCCGGAACGGGACCGGTACCACTGCAGCCTCTGACAAACACAGGATCGGCTGCATCCTCGGGGATCTGGAGGCTGTGGTTCTGGCAGTCAGGCTGCTGTAGTGACAGCTGAGTTGGACCCTGGGTGTGCATGTCCAGGACGGCCAGTGGAGCGTTCTTTCGGCTCGAAGCAGCTGCGCCTCCGGCGTTGTTCCGTTGGAGCTGCTGGATGATAGCAGAGAACTTGGCATCCAGAGAGGGTCTGCCCGTTTTGGACCTCATGGTTGGACGTGAAATTGAAGTGCCGGAGTTTTCCTTCTCCTGGTTTGGAGGAGGAGGTGGGTGACGCAGAGAGGAGGGCAGGGGAGGTCTGGGTGGACAGGGAGGGTTGGAATAAGGCTTTACATCAGAGGGAGGGGGCGGAGCCCGCCGCTTCTTATTGCTGAGGGGGGTGGAGCTGGTGTTGTGGTTTGGGCTTGAACAGGGGGTGGAGGTTTTGCTCTGGGACAACAAACTCTTCTCCACCACCACTGAATGGGACCCATCAAACAGAGAGGACCAGTTAGGGGCCTCCGTCTTCTCCTCCTGCCCAATAAGGAAGCGGCCATCTGTCTCTTCTATTTTACTATGGATTATGTCTGTGATGCTCTCAAACTTGCTGGGCGAATTTATACCTAAGGGAGATATTAAATTAACCAACGACAAAGGAAATTCACAGATGAAACATTTCTGCTTTCTCTCCCCACGTCTGACGTGTGAAAGAAATAATTCTCAAAGGACACAGAGACACGCATCCCTGGTTTCTCATTTGCATGTAAAAGGATTTCATTTGCATGCATCATTTTTTGGAATGAAGAAAAATATTTTTTGTGAGGTGATGGGAAAACATTATCTTAAATGAAATAGAACTTTTTTCAAAGCTGCAGCCAAATATCAGCTTCCCTTTAAATCACTTTGGACTCTAATTCAAATTATTATACTCACTGAGGTCGTTGTAAACAGAGTCGGCCTGCTTGGCCAGGAAAAGTGATGGTTTCCGTGGTGATGCCACCTCAATTTTCA
The DNA here is from genome assembly GCF_000732505.1 of Cyprinodon variegatus. Taxonomy (NCBI): domain Eukaryota; kingdom Metazoa; phylum Chordata; class Actinopteri; order Cyprinodontiformes; family Cyprinodontidae; genus Cyprinodon; species Cyprinodon variegatus. The sequence goes on from NW_015150619.1 coordinate 825,189, forward strand.
TTAGCCGATCGCAGCAGTGAAGCCACTGGCCTGGTCATAAACAAGGACGGACATGAGAGACGGTGATAAAAGGTTACTGCTCTTTCATCCTGAGCAGATTTTCTCCAAGTATCAGGAGACTTTAATGGTACAGACGCTCTAATCATATTAGCAATATTAGATAAATATTACCTCTCACTTTTAAAGCTCAAATAGAAAGTCTTACTCTGGTCATAGAGGTGCTGGTGGAGGGAGTCTACCCATTCCTCCAGCTCCTCCCTGGAGTCCGCAGTGAACACAACATTCTGAGATCCCTCGGGTGAAGGGTTGATGATTGACAAACTCTTAGATGTTCGGCCACCTCTCTCTTTGTCCAGCACACAAATCCGGGTCTCCTACAGGAGCATTAAGAGCAATAAGATGGAAAAAAATGTTTTATTTAAGTCTGATCTCAGTGTGAGAAACAAGACTGCTAAGATGATTACATACACTCAACACATGCAGGGATATCATTAATCTGGACTTTTAAAAGGTTCAATTGTGGATTAATTCAACATCTAGCAACTTTAGGGTCTTTTATTCACAAGAACTGAGTGCAAGAAAATTATAATTTTGTGTGGATTTTTCCTCTTAACAGATAATTAAAATATTTATACAGGTTCAAATAAATGCTTGATCAATTATCCTTCAGCTATAAATAAGCTCCTAGCCTAATTCTGGCTACTTTTCTTCTTAGAAATACAAATTCTTATTAAATTAGTTGATTTTTTGGCACAAACTGAACTTTTATTGAAAGTTTATAAAGGTTGTTATAAAAGTTATAAACACTAAAGCCAGGGTCATTTCAGAGGCTAAATAACAGCTCGTTTCCATTTTAAAACTAGTTCTGACGTGAGCTTGGGATACCCATCCTGTTTTAATACAAACTTCTATGCTACTCCAACAACCCGAGTCAACCTGTCTCCCACACATGTTTAGATTTCCAGATAATCCTATGAATCACCAGTGATTAAGCCTAAGATGGACTGAAAATATCAGTGTCTCAGCCCAAACTAGAGCTAGTTGCATCAACCCAGAATGACAGGGAGAAATAAGAAAACTGCTCTTGAATGGGTCTCAGCAAGAAATGTATGATCAAATGGGACAAGGCCTAAGCTATGGATATATGGTAAAGAAAGCATGATGAGGGTAGTATAATGCTGTGGGTCAGATTCACCCTCAGTGGTACTGATATAATCCACAAAATGGGTTGAATAACTTTCCCTCAAATCTACATGAGGAAGGATAACACTTGGGCCCCAGCAGGTATTCAAACAGGACCATGTTTCCAAACACGTATCAACACTAATCTAAAACAGGAAATAACACAACTTCGAAGAGATTCAACACTTAAGAGGATAAATGCCTGGGTGAATCCATAGTTATGCAAGGATTTCTCAAGTGCCTTTCAGGAACAATTTAAGAAGTTTTTACAAGCATTTTAAAAAGTTACGATTGTTTAATACTACCTATTTACGCTTTTAATCAAACAAGCCCTCCAAACCTCCCAGGTCTCCTCAAAAGAGTCATCTATGTATCTACAGAGAGAACAAAAAAAGGACCAACCCACTGTGAGATGTAATTTGGCTTTTATGGTACCTTTGAAACAGCCTTCCCGAGGACCTGAGCACAGCTGAGAGCTTGGATAGTTTAAAAAAACAAATAACTCCTTCAGACTTTAAGCTAGACCATAATTGTTCCCTATCACATATTATTGCTTCAATATTTTCTAATTGAACATTCTAATAAGTTTTATATTCATATCTAGTTCATGTGTGATGTATTTGCTATTATTTTAATCACCGTTCTAAAACTGCTTTCTTAACTTCTTTATCTTGATGTTATTGTCTAGCAGATTTTTCCAGAACATTTTCTCAGATCCTCATCCTCTGTGATTCTTCTAATTATCTGTCTTTTTGTTTGGTTTAATTAGCTTGAGTTACATGTGTTTTTTTTTTTTTTATGGAAAGTGCTCTACAAAGATTGATTAATTCATACAGCATGTGGTGTATTAATTAATATATGAAGAGAAATGTTAACACATTTTTTGTGGGGAAGGGGTATATTTGAGCCTGTAGACATAATTTTGACCATCTGGAGATTAGAAAAGTTTCCATTAAACGAATAAAGTTAAATGTGTGCCACCAATATGTTTTCAAAATTAATTGGAGCTGGAAGCTCTATGATTATTCTACCTTAAAAAAAGAACAGGCGGCTGCATCTAACTTCAATACAGTGAGATAATGCTAGTATCTCATACCAACATTCATTCAGGAAAAAAAAAACTGAGTTATTAAGTTAATACACTAAAGTGAGAAGCTACGTTTTTTCTGTATCTTCTCTGCTTATATATCTGTTTTATATTCCCCTCTCTCACATTATTGATTTGCACATTAAGAGTCGGTTGCACTTTAGCATCGATTTCTTCTGGGGTGAAGTAACAGGACAAAGAGCCGGCGCTCAGCACACAGTAGAGATTGCAGCAGCGGTTTACTCCCTCCACACTTTGCTGAAAATCAACAGAGGGACAAAAAAAAAAAAAAAAGGATGATTGCATAAACCACACCAAAACGTAGTCATTCTATGTGATGTAATAAGCGAAGCTGTCTACCTTCTGACTCAAATAGCCGTTCATCATGCTCTGCGTCATGCAGGCCGGCTGTGCCACTAGCCGGCAGCACAGGTTGCCGTAAAGGGGGAGCCAAGATGACCACTCAGCTGTTAGGATGAGGAAGAGAACAAAAAGAAGATATTTTAAAGTGAAATAATGTTCAACATTTTTACCTAGAGGGCAAAAACTATGTCATCTCTTTCTATTGTGTAATTTAATCTAACAGTTACTCAAACATCCCTTCAACAGGGTGTTTAAAAGGTTTTCAGATTCCTTGGCACTTTTTCCCATTTTATAGTACTACAAACAATGGCTAAAACAATAAGATCGGATTAATCGTGATTAATCTATTATTGGAATAATCGTCAACTAATTTAGTAATTGATTAATTGTTAACTGGAGTATAGAGACTCTAAAAGGTGCCTTAAGCAGACAGGGCGACACACTTAAAGCAGTAATTGTAACAAAATTGTAAACAAAAACAAAAATTTGTTAACATTTTGCATTTATGATAAAAAATAAATAAATAATTGTTCTGTTAATATGCTCTATCCAGAACTCCTCAAATGGAAAAACTTATTTTTTACCTGGTTCAATTTAGCAAAAACTCTTCTTTAAGGAACCAATTGCAATCCGATCATTAATCGATTGATTGTAAAAAAAAAAATAATCGACAGATTAATCAATTAGCAAAATAATCTTTAGATACAGCCCTACTTCAAAGAATATTTTCAGAATGTAATGTGGCTGTTTATGCACAACTCCTGTGTTAACCGTTAAGTGGAAGTAAAGACTTTGGAAGGTTTTGCTAAAATAAACTTTGATGTCTCGTCTGCATTTGTATTTAGTATTTAATAAAGCTAACGCCAGCAGCTGAAATGTTTTTCTGTACCAGCTTTGCAAAATCTGCAGATTGAACATTTAGCTTCTTTTTTTTTTTGCCAACTCAGTCAAACTGGAAGGAGATCTGTCTGATTTCGGTCCATCTGGACTTTGACTGGGTCATTTTAACACTTGAATACGCTTTGAACTGAACCCTTTCATTCTCACCCTGGCTGCATATCTAGGGTTAGTGTCCAGCTAGAAGGTGCATCTCTGCTTCTTTTGCTGCCTATCCCATCAACTCTGACTAACTCTGACTAACTGCTTTGTATCTGCTGAAGCATTCCCACAGCATAATGCTGCCAACCTGCTTCTCCGTGCAAAACATCCTGACTGGTTTCTGTTTAAGGCAACATAAAGTATTCTCTTTCCAAAAGATTAGGCTTTTTTTTGACTGCAAGGCAACAAAAATTTAATTTTGTTCTCAACTGAGCTGAGCGCCTTATTCCATGCATGGAAAACTGCATGAAGGATTTCTTATAGGATTCTCCTTGTCAACTGTCTGTATTACATTACTTGTAAATGCTACCAAATTCTGGCCTGTAAGTTTTGATAGACAGATACGTTTTGGCAGGTTTGCAGCCATGTCATGTTCTACAGTCAGATAATAGAAGGAACAGTGCTCATCCTGAAGCTAAATGTATCACTGACCTGTCTGCTTTTCTCCTTAGTCTTACTGATGCTACTTTGTCTCTTTAAACACCTGACATTGTGACAGAAAACCCGAATCCACCCTGTATTAATCTATACTTTGATAATTTTGACTGATTTGGTTATTTTTTTAAGGCAAATGTTGCAAATGATTTTATTTAGCAGTAAAAATAAGTTTTTAAATGATTTTGTAGACCTCTTAGCTTTTTCATACCACTTCACAATTACATACAACATTTCCTGCTGTGTCCCAATAATTCAGGTTAGGGAAAAAAAAGTCTTCTTGACATGTTTTTTCTTTTTTTCCAACTGTCGCTGTTAAACTTAAGGTAGATCCACTGGTAAGCCAGAGTTTACCTGTAACTCCATAGACTGAAAAAGTCTCATAGAAGATGTGAAACTTTTCATCAAAGAAGAATCCATTCTGAAGAGTTATGAACTTTTTTGTTTTGATAAAATACATTGGGTTTTATTGTATGCATTGTGAATGTTAAAACTATTAAATTATAGTGCAAATTTATTACATTTGGATTGAAATTCAACATTAACACCAACCAAAATGAACCTCAATAACACATTAATAGACTTAAATGTAGCTGTCCATATATAATCATAATGAATAAATTATGCATCATTAACTTTGTATTGATTACATTTATGAGCTGGAGATTGTTGTCTCTCTATAGGCCATAAATAAGGTTGGCGTCTTTGTCTCTTACCATCTTGGTAGACGATGAGGGAGTGAGACTGAAAGCTGCTATCAGCATCAGGCAGGCCGAGTGTTGTACACGCCATCAGGCTGTATTTGGCTCCCCTGATTATAGGTAGATACACATAAACAGATCAAAGTTCAGAGCTTTAAACATCCTGTAAATCTCAAACGGCTTCTTTTTAGAATGAATAGACTTTATCTCTCCAAGCTGATTTCCTTAAATACACTTTTGTGCACTTTTGAACTTGAGACAGACCTACACAAGAATATGGGAAAATCCCAGTACTAATATAAAAAAAAATATCTATTAATATCTGAAAGCTAAAAATAGTCACTACTACACACAGTCATCTAATCCTTATTAGGATATTTGAAGCTGTCTTTTGAAAAAATCCCACACAAACCCCCTCAGATTTGTACAGCATCCCAGTGTCAAAATGGTTCCAAAGAGCAGACAGAAAGCCAAGACAAGCTGCAGGATTAGTTATATAATAAAGAAATACATACAAAGGTATTGGGTTGTCCTGCAGGAAGCTATCAGGGTCTGGAGTGTCCAGCAGGGAGCAGAGCTTCTTTCCAGCACTCTTTCCCAAGGAGTTACGGAGCTTCTTTGCAAGTTTCTTTGGTGTGTTGGACAAGGTGAGCTCTTCCTCCAGTGAACAGCTCCACAGCTCCACCTTCAGCTCAAATTGAGGAACTACATCTTTGCTATAGGACAATAATAACAGTCTAATGAAAACATTTGAAGTATGTAATGAAATAAAGCTGAAATTTCACACAAATTACCAGCAGTGTGAACAGGAAAAATTACATAAGACTGATAATTCATAAAAAAGGGGGTCTAATTCTGAAAAAAAAAATCTTGTAACATTATAAAAAAAAAAAAGATACTCATCTGCAGCTAAATATCCTGCAAAATCACACTGCTTATGTTTTGAGGCTATGAATAGAGGAATAGAATATAGAAAATATATTTACAATATGGTGACTCCCTCAAAGCAGATATCGGTGACGGATCTGTCCACAACAACCATGTCGGTGTCAAAAACTTCAGAGCCAATCTGCATCAGACAGAACACCGCAACCCGACGAGAGCCTAGCAAACACAAAGGAGCCGCAGCGTGTGTTAGCATAGGAAACACAACAGAGGACATTATATGATTCAATGGGAGAACATACTTCCTCTGTTGTTAAAATGGTCTGAATCCCTCCACAATAAAGGGAACCGCAGGCCTAGAATAAAGGAAAGGAAAAATCTACTATTAGATACTAACTACTAATAAAAATCAGCAAAAATGCAGTTTCACAAGCGGCATATGATTTTTAAATAGATATGAATAGTATTACCAGTAATTGCGATGGTGCCAGTACAGGGTAAACGAAAAGATCCAAGCCTGTGAAGCAGTTTTCAAAAAACAGTATTCAATTCAAGGTTCTCCCAACTCAACATTTTAATTTCAGAAACCAGATCTACGTTTGCCATTTACAAACTCCACCCAGAAATGTTTTCCTAATGTTGGTAGTAATCTGCAACAAGAATGTTCAACTTGTGTTTTTATACATCTTCACACGTGTCACAAAACTTTTTTTTTTTTTACCTTCTCTCTGCTCTTATCGCGTCCGGCTCTCCTTTCTCCCGCTGCAGCTGGGCTAGATAAGCCTTGATCCTGGCGCTGCAGGTCAGCAGGTTCTTAGAAGCGCTGAGAACTTGTTCCCTTTTACTGCAGGCCAGCAGCAGCTTGTACGCTCCCTCACGGATTCTCATCTCAAAGGCAAGCTTCTCTTGCATGCTTGTATTCTTAAAGGCCAGAAAAAACAACAGGATGTTACCCAGAGACAGCATGGGTAAATTCAAGGCGTAAAAAAGAAGGTTCCCCAATAATATGTTCATTTAGAACTTCTTAAAGACTTAAATGAGTCACATACAGGAAGGTGTCTTTCTAAAAAAGTTGACATATATATGTCAACTTTTATATGTCAAGCCTATTTAAATAGTTTGCTCATCTCACAAAACTGATAGCTACAGGTAAGTCCCATTCAAGTACCAACAATAAAACTTAAGCTTATATCTAATAGGAAAGAATAATCAACTTTTTATACCCACTTTTTCTTATACTTTTAGTATTCTGTGTTTTGTGAAATGTGTGGAAACAGAAAATGAATTTTGATTCAACTCGCTGATAATAAATCAAACAGGAAATGGTTCCACAAAAACTAATGCTGAGTTACTATCTGCTAAACAAAGTATATTATTTACAACTAGAGGCCTGACAAAGAAAAGTTTGAAACCCTTGACAAGATTAGACCTAAAATAACAGCAGATGTTTGGCTGTTTTAACCTGTTGATAAAGAATGCATTGATCAGGTTTTTACAGCAGAAGGAAAAAAAATAATGTATGTGGTTTACACAAATGAGGGGTATTGGTTGATAAATATTTCCTTTCTTTTGTTAATTGAGACTTGTGTAAGATTTGTTATCTTGTGCCACTTTGGTCATGTAAGGAGGTAGAAAAAAAAACAATATTCAGACATAAGATTTGGCCCCAAAAAATAAACATAAAAATCAGCACAACATTTCAGGGATTGGGTAAACTGATGTCTAAATAATCCGTTTCAGCATCGGCCTTTAAAAACCTGTATCAGTCAGTCTCTAGTGCAAATGTTAAATGTATTGATTGGGAATTTGGCAGATCCAAGGGTCTCGTTTGAGCTACCTTTGTGGATATGGCGTTTTAATTTAACTGTTGAATTAAAAAAAAATCCACTATGAAAGAGAATAACTTGAAGTTTCTGTAATACATGATAGATTAAAATTAAATAAGAAAACAAGTACATAATGAGATTTTTTCTGATCTTTATATGGCACAGATTTACAACATATATCATCTCAAGGCACATTACAAAACAGGCAGGTCACAATGGTAATCAGACCTTTAATATGGTATGATCGCATAGACAAAGATATATTTTGAAACATATAGTACCGGTAGTTTTAGTTTTTTGTAAGGTTGATCTCTAGTGATTATTTTAACAAATGACTAATCCCTGATTAGCATTTTTCCGAGTTTTTGGAGCTCATGAAGCCGATTCTGCCTTTTTTTTCTCCATGTGCATGTAATAATAACACAAATGATAGCAAATCTTATACAAAACTCAAATTATACAACAAATACAAATTTATTAACAAATCAAATAAAAACAGAGGAAGAGGCAATGCATTGCTTCATGTGATTTTAAGGCATGGCTGCTGAATGAACTGAACCTGCAAACTGGGAAGGCATGCATGCATCAGCAGATTCCAATGCAAGAAATAAATGCTATCGGCCAAAAATATATCAATCTATCTCTAATAAAGACTGAAAAAAGGTTGTACTAAAACTGATCTGATAGCATTGATCAATTGACCTTGCAACAATCTTTGCATTGAATCTTATGTCTGTAACCTTTATATGTCATTTAGCAGATGCATTAAATAACTTTTTTTTTTTAATTATGCTTTTCTTTTAACTCCCACAAAAAAGGGAAATATTAATTCAGTTAATCTATAATCTACTGTGGTAACAAAATCAGACAAATGACCTAAAACAATCAATGAGCTATTCTAAGAACTCTTCTTTCACAAAGAGGAAATTTTCACAAAGTAAAGAAGATTATGGAAAACAGTGAGCATCCTTGTCAGAGTGTCTTTAGTCAGAGGCTTTGCCAGCCCGTAGCAAATCAGACCACTACAGAAAATCCCTCCTGCTTACAGCTATTAACATCAACACCAACCTATTGAGAACAACCTCATAACTTTAAGATTGAAATTCCCATTGGAGTTCAATACAATCATTTTTAATTGAATTGAATAAATAAACGTGGGAAAAAAAGAACATTCAGAGCCAATCAACAGAAAATAGGGTAAAAATATTATTCAGCAATTGCTTTGCACGTCACTACTTCAACCTTTGTTTTATTATATTGACATATATGACAACAAAGTCAATAATTGACTTATCAAGTGCAAACTACTTTTCCTCTTGCCAGTTTTCTTTTTGTTTTTAGCTTCTCAAAAAACCCCGAAAAAGCTTGGGGAAATTTTGATCTTTAAAATGCACACAGATTTGATTTAGTGACATTTTATTCAAAGGTTACTTAGCTTCAATACTTTTAATGGCACAAGATTCACAGGAGTTGCTAAAAATGGGATTTAGCAAATTTCTGAAGTGCCTTGTTAAATATACACAACCCCATTATGAAGGAACTGCTAATAAACTACGTAATAAAGCATTCAAATGTCAAACTACTTTCAGAAGTAGACATCTTTTGTAGACTTTGAGCAAAATAATTGAGATCATGTTATTATAGATCTGGTTTATTGCCCATTCATGCAATAAGAGAGCAAACATTAAACATTTTATTCAAAATCTGGGATAATCAATGACTTTAAGGTCTAAAATAAAGATGATGATGTTTAAGCCATTAAAAACCCTCTTAAATGCTCACTCAAATAAAAAAAAACTGAATTTATAGTTAATAAAAAATATTGTGATATTTGCAATCTGGCATGGAAATAACCCTGCAATATAAGATACATACAGTGAGCATCGTCTCCCATTCAAAAGCAACTTGGGCAGACAAAGATTGCTTGATTTCTAATCATCTATACATGATTGGAGTTTGTGAATAAATGGAGCAAAATGTTAAGTTAATCTACAAACAACTGCTTACCCTCTATATCAGGACTAAAGATGTGCACCTTTTTAGGTATCTGTCCTATAAACAGAAAATGTATTCCCTCTAAATAGCTGCAGGTTTGTCATTTCATGTTTTGACCAGTTTGAACCAAAATGAACAGAAACAAAAATGGCAGGTTCTGTTTCTATTGTTGAATGAAAATGCTTCTATGAAGAAAACGGGTACACGAAAAGAGGTTTAGTGTTGTCTTCAATTAAACATTCTGATTAAAAAACGAGAATTACGTTGCTCTTAGGTATGTTGCACTTTGTTAGCCTTACTTATTTCACTTTGTAACGCTTCGGGCATTTACTGTCATTTCATTTAACCACATCTCGTGTCGTCGCCTCTTTAAACATACCTCTTTCTGTAAGAGCAGAGGGCTTTCTCGTATTTTCTTTCGTTTAATCTCCATAGCCATGGCAGAACCTGCAGATAATCCAGATTTGTAGCTGCCTTGTCGTTTGGAAGTTTGAACATCCCGCTGGTCCTCCATCTTTCCTGTCCATTCGCTGCTCAAAACACACATCCACGCCTTCAGGCTCAGATTTCTAACGTCCCTTTCCAACGGACGTGGGTGCGCTCGATTTCTCTAAACACGTCTACCGGATCAATAATAACAACATTCAGTTTGGAAAACAGAAAGATCACACCGCTCAACCAATACAATTTAGAAAAGACCGCGCGGTGTCTAAAAGTTAACATAATTTGGAAAAAAATATTGTATATTATGTATATCGACAATGTTTACTCGGTGTAAATGCAAACTAAAATAAATGAAAAATTTGATTTACTTAATTTATTTAAAATTCACATTAATTTTGAGACAAGTAACTACATAACTAATCACACAACCATAAAAGAGAAGGTGCTATGGTTCACTACGGCTCGTCCCCTTACATAAATTGAACGTTCTTACGCTGACGTCCTTACGTCAGCGCAGCAGACAAGAACGACAGGGTTTTAAAAATTTTATACACAAAATAAAATATATACCGGTATATGTATACCGGTATATATAAAATAAAAAAAAATAAAAAAAAATAAAAAAAAAATAAAAAAAAAAAATATATATATATATATATATAGATATATATATACATATATAATATTATTATATGTATATTATTATATAAAATATAGACACAAGACTTGGTACCTTCAACCAATTCAAGAAACTATGGTATTATGGGACATCACATCAGTGTGTGAGGCATACATTTTAATAACTTCAAAACCGATATAGAGGCCAATTCGGATATTTTATTCTAAATACACAGAAATTCAACCAGATGTCACTAAAATATTTGAATATATATTAATTATTATATTTACATTTTTAAACTAAATTGAAGTATCTGTTCGTATTTTAGCGTTTTTGTTTTTGTTAGAAGATAGAATTCATTTGGTTCCAAAGAAAATACAATATAATTTTAATATTGTTGCATTTTATAAAATGTAGAATTTATTATTACAGTTGGTATCACATTTGAATAACATGTTTAATGTATATCTTACCTTTTGGGTCTTTAAAGTCATCAAGGTTGGTCCTTTAGAAATCCTTTTTTCATTTGTGGTTTAGACTCCTCTGCATCCCTGTTAAATTGACCCGCACTTTATGCTGCAATCAGGCATAATAGTCTCATTTTGCCAGCTGTGAAGCCAAGGTGGTGCTGCAGAAACAAAAGCTTTCTGAAAGTGAGCAGTGAGTCCAGGAAACCCGCCCACTCGGTTCTGGCGGACATTGCTTCTGGTTGAGTTGGAAGCATCCACGGTTGGAAGTGTAGACGCAGGCGCTTCTGCTGCTGATGTGCTGCATCAAGCTGGGCCTTGGCAAATACCAAACAGGAAACGGTGGTAGTTTCAAACTAAAAGACGGGATAGTTCTTAAAAGTTGAGCGATGCACTCACACTAATCCTCTGAGTCAGCCTATGTGATGTCATCTACCATCTGCACACCTCATTAGTCATATTTTATTCAGTTTTTATAGCAGAAAACCCAACCTCTGCATCGTAACATAATTTAAATATGTCTTTTATTGTCCAATAAGCTAAAGAAACATAAAAAAAAATACATACTGTAAAAATTTGGGGAGTTTTTTTGTTACCAAAATTAACTTGATAAAATGCTTTGTGTAGAAAATGACATTGCATTAGATAGATTCTACTTGAATCTTCTAAATATACTACATAAAAAATATAACACAATGATCATATTAAAAAAAAAAAGGATTTTACAAATGTATGCTGTATAGCACTTTGTCTGCCTTGGCAAAGACACAGGTTTTTCACGTTTGAAAGGATTTAAAATGTTAATAATATAAGTGCATTTTATACTTTATTTACTCTTTTAAAAGTTGTAAAATAGTCTTTTATTAAGCATGTTATTAAAGAATAAAATATTTCATTGTTTTTAATTAACAGCATACAAGTTTTTCATTCCTTTTTATAATCTTAAACAGCATTTCAGGCAGACCAGACTGGTTTCGGTGTAGATTAAAAGGCTTGCACACATCTCTGATAAACAAAATGACTCGTAATTCTCTCAGAGGCAAAAATTAACAACAAACCTTGATTGGAATCAGTATATTATTATGTTGAGCAGCATTGTTGAACTGTTTAATGTAATTACACTATAGCTGAGAAGCCTGCTCCATGATGAGCTATTGACTCCGTATCAGATAATATATTATAAGAACTGCTAATATGAATAATTGTTTTAACAAAATTGACAATTTAAACACAAATATATCTTACAAAACCTTGGATAAAAGTAACTTTACTTAAAAGAGGAACTGGATTCTCCTGTTCCACAGTCTGAAAGCATGGATTGCTACTTTAGGACAATCCTTTTATATCAAAGTAAGGCACAACTAGCGACTCCTTCTAGGAAGACACCAGGGGTGCAGAAGGAAGAATGGAGTCACAAGTTTGTTTCCATAACCGAGACACTGAAGGGGATTTTACCAACAGCCGAATGTACACAATTTACTGCAGGTTTTCCTTATCTATCATATTGTCATCCTGTCTTATTCGTAGATTGACACAAAGGCCAAAAAACAGAAACCTTTTCTGTGTTTTTAGACATTTTTCAATAAATCCTAATCTATATTTGACTAAATCTATTTTCTTTGATCATGTAGTTTCCCTGAGCAAGCCCTCTGCTCCCTGCCATGGACAAAGAGCCACATGATCCATTACAGCCTCCACTACTAATAAAACTATCAACCAACTTCAGGGATAAATCTATTTTGTAATTATATTATTTCTTTGTATTTTTCACATATTTACTTTTCAAGAATACCAGAATTGGCATATATTCATATCTGACTGAATCCTTTCTAAGTATTAATCAGATGTTATAATCCAACAGTTACTCAGTAATTGAGTAGCCTCTTTACCAATTACTTTTTTAAAACTTTTTTAACTTACTTGAGTGAAATATTGGATGACTACTTTTCATTCTTAATAGAGCAAAAATACATTGAGGTATTGCAACTTGAGTACAATTTTTAGCAGAGATTCCTTGAAAACATGGATTGAAACGTAAGAAAACTCTGTATTTGTGAAACTGGAATAGCATTTTCTATACTTTTATTTTTTGTTTTACATAATGCCATCTCATGAATGAGACAATAACGGAAATAGTGAAATTTAGAGGAAGGGTACATGGACGGAGTTATTTCGTATAGATTCTATGAACCACATTTTGGACTTCTGAAACCAGACCTGTTAAATGACAAAAAAGATTCTAGACTTTTACAAATGGATTCTGTTTCTTATGTATGTTGCTTCAAATAATTTCTAAATAGCCCATTGATCATTTGTTGTAGAGACTGATGGCAGTACGAAGGAAGGGTCTCCTGTAGCTGTCTGTCTTACAGTAGCTCTGGAGAAGCTTCTGACTGAAGACTGAACATTGTCGTTGTATAATTGTCTGATAAAGGATGGCCAGGTGACATTCTCCATTTTCTTTATCCATCATTCATTCATTATTGATCATTTAATGTATTAATCTGCAGTGGTTTTCTACAGGACCTCCCAGAGTGATACTGACCCTCTTTATCAGCTCTTTATATACCAGCATATACCGGTATCTGGCATGAACCTGCTCCCAACAACAGAAATTAAGAAGCATATCATTACGAATTCAACATTACAATGCTGAAGATTGAATGTCTGCATTTGTTTGTGCCAAGTTTAAGTAGCAGAATAAAATTTGGCCATGAATCACAGCTAGATAAATGCATCTGAAGTTGGTACCTGAAATAAAGTTTCTGGTAGGATTATTTTAGTTTTTCTAAAAGAGTTTAAATTACATCTAATCATCTCTACTTCCGATATAAACAGAGGTGTCAAGTAACAAAGTACAAATACTTTGTTACTGTACTTAAATACACTTTTTCGGCATCTATAGTTTACTCCATTACTTAATTTTCTTCCTACTTCTGACCTCTACACATTACATTTTCACACAAGTATCTGTACTTTCTATTCCTTAAATTTTTTAAACAAACATTACTTGTTACTCTTGGCCTCGGTTTAATGATTTTAAATATTTATTTCACATCATGTGCGCCATCCAATGCAGATCATTGGCACCATCCACATCTAGTTGAAAATTTGTGTAATTGGATGAGTCATAAAACGCAAACACTCATTGGTTGGCTAAAGGAAATCATCAGAAGCAAGCAGGTGTTCTTCAAACTGTAAACGTGAATTGTCTATTTCATGCTACAATGTTGGATTCAGAAAAAGATGTTGAAATGTCTGAAAGGTCGGACACAGGAGAGAGCATATCGGGAGATTGAGACCAACAACAGCTCCCCCATCCTTGGCCCTATCTCAATGCAATTTTCCAAATAGTCGTACACTTTAGCTTTCAATTCATATAATGGCATCTGGCGTTTTTTTTTTTAAAGGTTACTTTATACTTTTATACTTTAAGTAGTTTTAGCACATACTTTTTCACTTTTATTTGTGTAAAGAGGTCAAGTTGATACTTTAACTTTTACCAGAGTGTTTTTAAACTGCAGTATCTATACTTCTACTTAAGTAACAAATGTGTGTACTTTTGACACCACCGGATACAAAATAATGTTAAATGCAAACAAGAGATACATAGATTCGTTAAAACAGTTTAAGCTTCTTTAAAACCTTAATGCAGTTTGTAAAAGACAGACTTTATTTTCAAATTTTGGGGGTCTGAGATCAGCAGATTGAGAAAATGTAAAAACAAGCTGGAGACAGGAAGGGACATTAATACAAGAACAGCCATTGACGGTGGATGAAGCACAGAAACCTTTCGTCTTATTATTGTTTCCTTGTGTTTTATTTTGAAAGTGCTGACCGGAAACAGTATCTGTCCTGCTCTTTGATGCGCCTGCCGTTATTTTCAGAGGAGTAGCTTATTGCTGAGCAACGGAGGAAGAGAAGGCCAGCGCTCCCAGGGCTGGGCTCCACACACACCTTCAGAAGCGACTCACAGCTTACAGAAAAGGGTAAGTGGAGCTTAGACTCGACTTTTACACAGAAAACAATAAAATTAATAGGCTTTAAAACGGCTTTCACCGTAAAGACTGTCTCACTCACGTGCAGTTTACGACAGAGAGAGAAGGAAAAAGAGTCGATTTCAGCTTTTCCTTTGCACATCTCCCGATTTCAGGGGATTTTTCAATGTCAACTGAAAAAAACTGATTAAGTTACTCACTTTAAAGCTTTAAATAAATGGGTGACCGAATTTAATCAGCAAGCTGGAGGAATATCCTGCTAAACATGCTGCTGGATGGCTCCCTGCTCCACCTTTGTTAGGCGACTCAGTCTCCCTCACTCTGTTCTCTCTACTGAAAAAAACAAACAAAACAAAAAACAACCGAATACATAATTTTTTTCTTCAGTTTTTATTTGGAGTTTATATCATAAACTCCCAACCTACTGTTTTCCTGTGAGTTGCATCCTTCAGCAGGCGCTCGGATGGCAGTGGAGGCAAGATGCACATCAATGAAGGTCGTTCCCATTAGGGCGCTTTGTTTATCTTTTGGGAACCAGGCAGCCCTGTTTTACTCTGCAAGCTGTGTGAGGAGATAAATCTTTCCAGTTGATCGTTTAATTTGTAGTAAAAATTGGAAAACGTGTTCCAATGTCGGACCCCTGTCCTCCTCTAACGGTGAGGCTTTGTTTTCATGGGGCAGATGTAGATGGCCTACATCCCCTCTCTTTGTGCTCAGTTTGGATTTTTGCAGCCATCAACACATCCCCCTATAAAACTTTGGGAAATAAAGAATATATGAATTAAAAAAAACACCTGCAGTTTTTTTTGGGTTTTTGTTTTTTTACTCTATGCTATCCTAATGAAACAATTGAAAAACACTGAGAGTCAGGGAATTAAAGGAGAACTGAAACAAATGTCTATAACATGATCTAAGAGCTACTGCTGCTTATTTTTAAAAATGTTTTCAATTTATTATTATTTTTGTTTTTTAATGGTGTCCTGTCTGGCAGTAAGAATAATTGTTTTGATGCTAAAAAGAGAGCCCAACAGATTTAGCTGGTATTGCTGCTTAAATAACATGTTATCACTTGGGCTGCACATATTCAGCAAACATGCAAGATGCAATACTATTGGTGAATATCACTGTTTGCTGATTTGATATTGGAAATCGGTTCAATATAAGCCGAGACATAAATATCTGATAATATTGATCTGCATCCCAAATCTAAGATTTAAGCAGCTCTTGTATTCTGCACAACTCACGTGGTCACAACAGCTGCTGGGTGCAAAATTTGCAATGCACAGGATTATTATCTAATTTATTCATTTAAATTTTGATAATTGTGGTATATTCTTATGTTTTATTTTAAAGCATATGTTTTAGTTGATAATAAATTGGTCTGTTGCTCTCATACCTTGCATTGCTCTTTGTTTAAGTAATGTCACTTTATTAAGCTTTTCCTTAAATTCCATACTACAAAATAAGTATTAAAAATATAATTTGTGCTCTTTTCACATTGGGTCAATATCAGTTTTAGCCAATCCTCAAAACTCCAATAACAGTATGGTATTGGAAATTAAAAAGTTGTATCAGAACACCCCTAGTGAGCGATAGTGAAATCTATCCACTTTTTCTCCAACTTCTGCTCGCTGTGCCCTCCTATGGTAATGGCAGCGTCAGATGAAGGAGTCCGCCCTGCAACCAGTTTGACCCCATGCTTCAGCTTCCTGTGTCCTTGGGCAAAGGCACTTCACCCTCATTGCCCACTGATAGGGGTCATAGGGCGTGGCGGCGGCTGTGTACGGCAGCCTCGCTTCTATCAGTGAGCCCGAGGGCAGCAGTGGCTGCAATGTAGCTTGCCACCATCAGCGTGTTAATGTGTGCATGAATGAATGAATCCACTGTAAAGCGCTTTAGAGTCCCCTGACTTGAAAAGGCATTATATAAGAACAAGCCTTTTACCATTTACCGCCTGAAGGAGCTAAAAATAATGAAAAAAGCTAACACGAATATACAGCATAAATGCATTAATCCAGCATGAAAACATTTAGCAGATGTAGCCGAGGTTCATCACTACACTAATCACTTAGCCTACATAACATAAGATTAATCCCCTTTCCCCCCTCCCTCCTATAGTTAATTTGAGGTTCATAATACAGACTGACATTATTTGTAATGTAGGACTGGTTAGCCTTTAAGCTAGCGCCATCTGTGATTTAAAAGTGACATATTACAATTCTCTACTAGATTATTTGTGTTGTTTGAAATAATTTTTTTTTATCACTCACTAAAATGCTCTAAATGGTTTAGTTTTCACTTGTTGAGAAATTTAAACTCTTCATCAGTTTTGAGCTCCCTTATAGAGCCAACTTTTTAAAGGCATCTCCACTGTAAGGTGTATGTAAACATCTCTGGGCAAGTTTAGTACAAGGACTTTAACATCATCGAAAATATTTCTGTAGAACTTCAAGACTTAATGAAATATGTTCAGGTAGTCAAAACTAACTATTCCTTAAAACATTTGAACAATTGATAGCTAAAGACCAAAGCTTTAAGGACTAATTCATACATTTCCTATCTAATGACAGAAAATAAGCCATCTTTACGCATTCATTAGACCCTGCTAGTCTGCACTGTGAGATCTACGAATGTACAGTTACAGTAATACTCCTGTTTAAACCATTACACATATTCTTTTCAGTCTTTTTGTTCTTCTTCTCTAAGTAGCTGGTGTGTAAACCAGCACACTAAGAAGCTACTTTAAAAACAGTTCAACTGAGCTCAAAAAAGACATACAGTTTTAAACAAATGTAATTTCTTTTGTTGTATTTCACATATATTTTGAATTAGAATAATAGTGCTATTTAGAATGTGTTGCAAATATACTCTAAGATGTATTATTGAGTCTCAGTTAGGACATATGAAGCATAGGAATGGTAGGACAGAAAATGTTTTTTTCTTCTTTTTTTTTTTTTTTTTTTAACCACAGCTTTTTGCCTGGTAGAGGATACCATGCAGGCTGCTTTTTTTCTTTCCATTCTCTCTTCTGCCCTGCCTTCTTTGCCCTCCCGAGAACCCCTGGAGTAAATATGGCTACTAGCCGGCTGCTTTGCTCTAAAAGGCTTTTGCATTTAATAGAAGCAAACTGTGTCACTGTCACAGGACTGTTGATGCAGTCTGAAAGAGGAAGCAGCAACTTTGTCCCAGCTAGGCCTTAGCTTACTTCTGTGCATACCCATTACATGGTTACACTGAATCCCAGCTCATATACAGAACTAATAAATTCATTTTCTGCCCATAAAGCTTTACATGTTTTGCTTGTCTCCTCCTAAAACTAGAAGCCATGTGATGAGGATATTGATGTGCCGATTATTAACATTGATCTCATTTGTTGACAGCATCTTCTCACTGGGTTTCTGCTATTTCCAGTGTCCCACATTATTTAGATTTGGTGACCAAGGAGCTATATTTTCATGCATAGCGCCTCATTCACTGCCCTGGAGTGCAGTCTGGACGTCTCTGGGGAGTGTAGTCCGGCCTGCCCATGGCTATTGTGTAAAGTAGGAAGTTTAGGAAGTGAATTCATTTTACTTCAGTGGCGAGGGAAGCATTACTTGTGACTGAAAACAACTTAGCTTGGAACTAGATATCTTGACTCTATTTCATTTGTTGGAAATTTTTTTTAAACATGATGCGGGAGAGAGTCCTTAGCTAAAAATATCAGCAAATTTCATTTCTGTAATCTGCCAGAGTGGAAACATTAACAATATTATGGGAGTCAGGTAGCTTGGTGATGCTGCAGACACAAACAGAGAGAAAAGCGGGCTCAATGGAGAAGAACATTGCAAAACAACAAGAGAAGTTTAAAGCTCTTTATTTCCACAATCACCAGCCTCTCCCTTGTTATGGAACATCAGGACTGTGTCACAGTTTTTCTTTCCAAGATTAAATTTTATTAAAAAAAAAGAAAAGTGGAACATCTGTTTTGGGGTGTAACAGTCTGCACTCCCTTCTGAGTTTCCTTCATTACATGCTGAGCTTTCCACTGCTGATATCGATCTTAATTTCTGCCACTTCAATTCCCATCTTGCTCTTTTCCAACCCGATTTTCCTTATGCTAACCCCTCTGTTTTTTTGTTGTTTTTTTTATTATTATATTCTCTTTCCTTCTAAGTGGCAGTGTGAGTTTCAGTATAAGCGTTTTCACTATTTTTAGCTGGTACCAAGGCTATGGCTCTGAGTGGTAAAAATGTTGGAGCCGTAATCAACTTTTGGCTGAGGCGGTCAAAGACTGATGTTTCTGTTAAAGCGCCACGGGTCAGTCATTATCTACCCAGCAGGAGAGCTGGAGAGCTTCAAGAGCCCTCTGCACAGCAAATATATATCTAATGTAGCGCCACAATCCTACTCATAATCCATAGAAATACAGTTAATTACAATTATTTATACAAATCACATAATTATTTATGACTAATATGAAAACAGCTATTACACTTAATTTTGGGTAGCGTTCCAATTGTACATTCAGAATGTACATTCCTCTTAACAGATTTTATAGAAAAGCTCCACATAGAGTGTTTAAAAAGGACTTGTTATTTCTACTAATGAAAGATTTCTATGTTTATTACCAGATCTTTAAATAATTCAAATAAGGAAGGCTTAGAAAAAAGGAAGAAAAACATTTTACACATGCAAAAAGTAGCTGTGTTGCAGGATGACCTGCAAAAGAATAGAAAATTTGAGAGTTTGAGAGCAGTTGTAAAAGAAAGATGAAGTTCTAAGCAATACAGTTGGAGGTAATAATGATAATAGTTGTAAAACATATCAATAATATTTATAAAGATACTCTTTATAGAAAACTTTACATAAGTGACTCAAAATGATACAAAAAATATCTAATATGAAAAGAAATACAAAGATGAAGATAACATCCTAATTTAAAAAGATTAAATATCAATCATAAAACCTGGAAAAGCTAACTTTTTCTGCTCCTCACTATAGTGGGGAAGGAGCCATAATCAGATTTACGGTAAGATAACGCTCTATACACCTGGATTTACTGCTACCAATTCCTCAAAACACCTGCCATTGCAGAATTTTGCAAGATAAGGTAGTTTCATATTGATTTAATAAAACATAACTCTGTGTTGTACTGAGCTAGAGGAGAAATGTTGAAGAAGAAAAGTTAGAGATTTCCACTTCAGACGGAGGTACCAGATGATGTTAGCTCTCTGGTGTAATATTTCTGTCAAAGCTCGGAACAGAGGACACAGTATTCAGACAGAAGGATATTTCAAAGGGTGTTTATTTAAAAATGACAGAGAACAGCTAGGGCATTTGAGGCAGGGCCCTCTGCAAGAGGAAAACACAGGTTAGCGACCACGTTAAACTGGCGAAGGATGATTGCAATTGTGTGAGTCACTAACCTGGTCTTATAGTTCAGTTCGTGCCCAGAGGAAGAGGTGGATTCCAGCCGGACAGTTGCCAACACGACACGACGAACACTGCCCAGAGAGTCCCAGATACTGAAGCACCGAAGAATGAAGAACTGGCAGGAGATAATATCCAAGCAGACAAAGGAAGGCAGGACTATCCAGAGGGTGGAGCTAAAGCCGGTGTCAGAGAGGCTCAGGAGTTGGGCCAGAATATCAGAGATCCGTAAAGGTACTGAAGGGCAATCCAGGTCGTTGTCAGAAAGCAGTTCCAGGATCGGTCAACTGGTAGAATCCAGCAGGAGTCCGACGACAGGTCAGGCAAACAGATCAGAACAGAAACAGGTAGGCTCAGAGATCCAGAAGCAGAATGGGGTCAGGATCAGGCAATCAGAACACAATCAGGTATGCTAGAGAACTCTCACCAAGGGCTCGAATAATCTGACCCTGATGACTGGAAGTGGGCAGGTTAAATAGAGACTGGAGCAGATGACACAGCTAAGTGGTGATGAGAAACTTGGCGGAGCTATGCAGGTGATTGGAATGACTAATCAAGCCAGTCATAAGCACCAAGATCATGACAATTTCAGTTGGTTCATGGTTTCTGCAGTCCTCTGCATTCATCTAATCCCTTATTCCTTTATTCCTGACAGTCTCACATGCCTACAGATCTTTCTCCATTGTCTGTCCTTGTACCAATGCCTCCTCCTTTGTGGCCACAACGACTGCATATAGAAGCATCTAATGGCTGTTATGGAGACTAATAGACCCCACTATGTTACATTTTTTTCCTGCAAAGGTACATTTTTCTTTCAGAGGTTTTACAGATTTAACTAGGGTTGCTAATAACTATGTACACTGTTGTTTAATAGTTGAAGAAAGTGCCATTCTATATCAAATCCTCTTTTTATCCTTTAAGGTAAGAAAATGTATGCTTTTTTTTTGAGAAAGGTTAACATACCTCCTTCGGTGCGTGAATAACATGCAGTGAAAGAAACTGCTGCAGGACATTCGCCTCATTATACTCATGGATTATTAATGATATAATTCCTCTGATCTCTTTATCATCACAATCACTTTTTATAGGTCTGGTTATTTATTATTAGACTTTCAGTGAAAAAATATTTCAGTTTTTAATTTTATTTAGCTTAAATGTGTGTTATATTTTGGATAATCCCATCCTCTGGATCATTTAACTGTGAACCTCTAGGTCTGCAGGACAGGCTGAGCACATGGTTGCAGAGCATGTGGTGGGTTTATGTCTTAAGGCCATAGGGAGGGGCAGAATGGGGTTGCTGGGTTGTGTTTGGTAAAAACAATGGAGCAAGACGCATTGATGCTGGCTAAATGGAGGTGTTAGCTTGTTTGTTTTCTCTTGCCAATTGTTCATGTGATGCACCCTCCCTTTCTGCGCCATATGTTCTGTTGTGCCGCATTGGACCTCTTTTTTTTTTCTTACTAACATGCTGAATTTATTGGCCACGTTATCACAAAGCTATAGATTCCCCCGTGTAGCAAGTATATAGAGGCACATGGTGTTAACCTGACAGCATAATGATTTATTAGCTCTCCCCCTGTTAGTTTATTCCAGTCGTTTGGGATACATGTTGAAGAATAGTTTTGGTGTCGCTGCAGAAATACAGCTGATATCTGAATTAAATATTGTGTAGAATAGATGATTATCTTCACTCAGTACCCTTAGTGTGATTCGTCAGTGTTATGTTTTATCGGTGACATCCAGCCTCTGTTTAAATCCAGATTTAGAAAATCATAGTGCTTGCAACATGACCTACTTCAGGAAGTGAGCGGCTTATTTGTTTCTCATTCGACCCCCTCTTGTGATTTGTTGTTACACTATCATTACATGAGACTTATTAAGGAGGAGTAGCTTTTTTTTTTTTTTTGCCAGCGGTTTTATGTGTAAACTCCAAAAGTGGTCTGATCTTGGTTTATCTTTCTTTAGCTTACTGTATTGTAGCTGTACATGAAAACTGGATGGGGTCTTTTTTCCAGAAAACACACCGCCTGTCTACACCGAGTCTCTATGATGATAAATTTCAGTTAATGCCGTCCTCCTCATGAACTGAGATTTTGATGATTTGAGGGAAGATACAACATATATTGAACTTTTTAATGGCTTTGATCAGTCAAATCCTGAAAAATATGGTTATTGTACTTTTACTAACTTCATCAGAACTAAGAACTATGTCACATATACACCTTACATGTGTAAATTATTTTGTTTTGGTAACAATGCATCATGGTAATTCATTAGAAAATCCTGTTTATAGAACTGTTTCTCTCTAGAGCATGTTCCTCATCTCCATCACCAGCTCAGCTACTCACTGGTTTGGGACGGTTGTGATCACTCTGGCATACACGACGCATCCTGGCAGTCGACTGCTGGATGTCGGTTTCATAGCCCTTAAATAAAAACTTGACATCAGTCTTACCCAGTGGATTTCTAGTTAACTAGTTAGTGTCTTTTATCTTTTTTCTAGGATATTTTTTTAGTAAGACTGTAAGGCAGGTACTTTTAATCTATATGTTTATACAATCAAACTATCACGCTAACCAATAGACCAAGAACATATACCACCTTTTTATGCAATTTCCGAAAAGGTTAAGGATTTTACTTACTCTGAAACTGTTGTTTCCAAGTATTTATTTTGGTACATTTGAAAACTTTACGTGTATTTCCTATATTCTCTGTAATATTGTTTCATCAACCAAGAATGACAAAAAAAATGAATAGATGAATAAGATATTTCTTCATCAGACACTGAAGCATCAATAGCAGCAACTATAGCATGTTGAATCAATAGACATGCAGCCTGGTGAGTACCTGGTGCACATAATAGAAAAGCTCTGGCTATTATCTGTTTGTGTCTTTCAAAGAGGAACAATGGTTGCTGTTCACTTTCATGTCTGTAAAACTGTAGGAGAGCCGTGGGGACGGGAGAAGTCTTTGTCTGCCTGTCTGCCCACAGTCCACTGTTAGTTTGTTCTCCTGGATGAATTTTGTATCCCTTAGGGTTTGGAGATTTTCTTTCACCGTCTGTAAGGTCATTCCTTCAGGGTCCCTTGCCAATCATTTTTTTCATTCTACTCTGAAATTGTTGTCTCCCCTAAACATCTGAGCAGACAACAAAGAGCAAAACAGACAAGGACCAGACTAAAAGCACTTTTTATACCAAACAGATGTGAAAAAACACCCAAAGAGTTTTTTTTTTTGTTTCATTCAACAAAAGCAAAAATCTGAAACAAATGTTATAAACGTCTACTTTTAATTCTTATATACAATGTTTCGCTTAATGCTTTAAAAAAAACAGTTTTTACAGCTTGGCCATTTTTGCCCTGCTCTAAAAACTGTTCTGCTTTAGAATAAAGGACGCCTTATATCAGATTAAGGGTTTTAGTCACAGTCATTCCAAATAGTTTAATACTCATTCTGTAGGTCACAAGAGTAAACGGCCCCAGTTTTGGTTTATTGCAGACTCTTTCAACATGTGGTTTAAAGAACTAAATATAGTTTAAGAGAACCCAGTACAGAACACAGCTAACAAACCTGAATTGCAGATAGTAAAGAAAACAGTAAAATAGCCCTTTAACCTTATAGGACACTTGATTCAATAACCGCAATTTCACCGCAATTAGTATGTAAACTTTTTGTACCCAAAGCTACTGAAAAAGTTAAAGTGTTGGATTTTAAAATGTAAAATCTGAAACACCCTCAGAGCAAAGCCTTACGGCTGCTGTTCAAGTTTGTCGACTATTCAACATTTATAGAGAGAAACACCACCGGGAAAGCAAGACATGATTTCCTCTTGGCATTTAGATTATTTCCAGTTAAATAGATAATTGGATATAACAGCATGGTCAATTTGAGCATCAGCAGTTTCCATTTAATTCTTGTGTTTTTGTTTTTGAGTTTTAATATAGCAATAGCAAAAATGTTTGCGTTAAATCGGGGGCTTGATGTAGTAAAGAGAGATTTTTTTACATATAGACAGCTAACCTCACCCTTACTGGGTTGAACTATGGCTCCCATCATAAGACCTCATTGGAAATCAGTGTGACGAGAGCATGACTCTTCTCTCTGTGCTGGTCCGTCTCCCTGGTTAACTCCTCCATCCTTTTACCAAGCATCTGTGTGTCAGCTCATCATGGTGTGTGATGTGGCGTGACTCAGGTTTTAAGGCTGTAGCAGCGCTGCAGCAATCGGATGGTTAATAGGAAACAGCAGAGGAGCGCTGTGACCGTTACCCAGCTGTTGCGTCATGCTGGGATACCGACTCCCGCCAGATGCTACGTGGAAAACAGCAGCAGAAACGCACAGCTTACTGGATGGCCGTAAATAGGGACATCACTTCCTGTTTTTTAGCTCAGGTTGTGATTGGCTCACTCAGAATGGAGGGAAGATATTTGAAAAATAGAGAAAAAAACAGAAGGGTGTTTATATAATTTCCACTAAACAACAGATTAGATGTAAGAGCGATTAGTCAGCACTGATAAAGGATTAATCTTCTCTGTTTTACTTAAAACTTCTCTATGTAATGTGCAACATCTGATTTAGTTTTAGAAGAGCGACCTAACTCCAGTGAATGCCTGTTTTTTTATTTAAATAAATGTTTAGCTGGAGTTTGGAAGAGTTTCTGCTCACAGGGAGTGGATAAAAAGACGAGTGTCCTCAGTGAGAAGTGTTTTACATTCTTCCTGTCTCTCCACTGCTATCTCCTTAGCACAAAGAATTCAGTCATCTTGGAATAATCCCGCTCTTTCATTCCTCATCAGTGAGCGTTTGAGTGTGGGGAGATAGTACTAGTGCTGCTCTGGGTGCTGGGAAATCCCTGCCAATAATATGAGGTCATTGTTTGTTCTTCATCAGCCCCAATAAGAATGTTTTTAGAAAGGCCAGAGTAATAAGAATGACTTTTAAATACACGCTTCTCTTTATGCAGCTATAGAGCCCTTAGCAGCTTTTGATGAAGATGTGAAAATATTTGATGTCATAGGCACCTTGCTGTCAAAGAGAATTTTCTTTAACCTTTTTCATTTTATATGTGTAGTTCTATTCACCTTCGATTAAGTAATGATCCAACTAGACTTTTTTTTAATGTTTTTGCATTGGTCAGACATGATATGCATCAAGATCCTAGTCTAATGTAAGAAACTCTAATGACCTCCTATGCTAGGACTTCAAGTTGGACAATGTTGGACCAGTTTTTGTTGGTGGTTTTGGTGTAAATCAAAATATTAACTTATGGAAAAGAAAGACATCCTTCTGGCAAGCATGGTGAAAGATATGTGACGCTGTGGGCCTGTTTTTCCACTTATTGTTTTAAGACATCAGTGCACCAAAATATGTGGTCATGAATATATAATCTGGAGTAACATTTCTTCTCTTATTTGCCTTAAAGACTTTAGGTTAAGGTGTTTTAAGTCATATAAACTAATAATAGGCAGAATAGATTTCTGCACAGCTTTGTTTCCTTCACCAGACTAACCTCTGTATTTCTCCATGTGTGCCACATCTTTCACGTGTTGATTGTCAGCGGCTGTTTGTATGCCACCAAAAGCCCACCATGCATCATATTGAAGCTCCTCCACCGCAGTCTTGTTAACTTTGCATTCTCCATGCGAGTGTGGCGTAGTTATTTAGTCAGCAAGCTCTCTGATGTTTCGCCCACAGTTGGGAGGGAAACCACACATAGCTGTGGTGTAGTGCCAGAGCTGATGAGCCTAATGAGTCGTTTCAGGAAAAACCTCTTCCACTTCTGTTATCTGCCTCATATTGTTACAAAACAACTGCAGTTTGTGAGGATTTTTTTTTTTTTTTTTACTCTTAAGGAAACACGATCAATTGGCTAATTTAGTAGTGAGCTAATCATTAATTGGAGTACACAGTCTCAAAAACATGAGAAAATTGGTAGTTAAGAAGAAACCTAGCAAAAATGTATACATTTAGTTATGAAAATAAAAACGAGCATCTTTGCATTTACATCTGTGAACTCTGTGGCTAAAATAAATCTTGTATATAGCACGTTTACTATCAGATGGTTAGTCAATAAAAATAAAATGTTGCAAAGATTAAACAAGTAGCAAAAGGTATAAAGAAAGAGCAGTGGCTCTCTTCATTTCTGTCGAGTGGCATCGAATTTCCCACAAAATTCCTGGGATGTTTTCATCAGATTTTCATGTGGTGAATACATTTGTTGGATATTCTGTCTGAGCAGTAACTGGGCTAAAATCCATTTTCCATTAAAGACAGTTACTGATGCACGCCTTTTTTTTTTTCCTTGTCATGCAAGGAGTTGAGGTGTGTAGCTGATTATAATTTTACTCTGGGGATTATTGAGTTGGTATACTAAGTACTCAGGAGGTCAAGAGAGCAACAGCTTAGCTCAATAATCTTTAATTCTCCCTCTGATGGGCTTTTTCTTGGCACTTTATACTCATGAAAGAGAGCTTCTGTTATTTTAGTGTCACAAGAGAGGACCATGAAAAGAATTGAAATGTTCATTTAAATTAAAGGTTTAGTCTAAGCCACTTAAAAGTTTAACATTAAGTTTTAATCAAATGCAAGAAGTTTTCTACCACCCTCTTGTATTTTTCTTGCTATTTTCATGACAGTTGGAAAATTCAGTTGTGACAGGTTGCCAGTGCTGCTGTAATTTCTGCCCGATTAGTCAATCAGACGTCAACCCTTACACTAAGCCGCGCCTCAGGTTAGTTTGTAAACAGTGGATGACACTTCGGCCTGAGTTTGTTCTGTTTACTGGAGTCGTTTCAGGCCTGAACAGTTAGGCACACACCGGGCTGGCTCTGACCTCCTTTCCAGCTCGTCTGAGGAGGAGGAGGGAAAATAAACGTGCTGCTAACATTCCTACATCACTTCCTCCTTGGACATCTGGCATTCATCAGAGCGGGCAGTAAAAAAGGAAGGCTCTACCTTACTGGTTTGCCTAACGCTGACTGTACAGAGAAAGTGTTTCATTACACCTCCTACTAAACCTTCTTCCAGCAACCAGCTAATATAGTTTGGATTGGATTGTTTTCTATATGAAGCAAAAGGTGGCAAACATTTTCAGGCCTCTTGGAACATTCTTTTTAAATTTTCTTTTCTTTCTCCATCTTTTCCAGGATGGCCTAGCTTCGTTGTCCTGCTAGTGGTCAGTGATCAGCTGTGGTCTTTCCCCTGGGCCAGAGGTTGGTACTAAAATGGAAATAAAACATATATTCTTCAATTTACATCTAAAAAAAAAATCTTGCTATATATATATATTGCTATAAGAATTAAACCTACTAAAATATCACACAACCATTTTTCCTAGATCACTACAACTGTACTTCTAAACAGCACAGAGTATTAGTGGGAATTAACAATGTCCTGGTCACCAAAGTATACTAAAGTTTATTATGTGAATCTTATAAATCTAATAATAATAAAAATTTGATAAGTGTAAAATGAAATATATTTTAGGACATTATAATTATATGTTATTTATATTGTACATAATTTAATATATTAATCAAATAGTTAGAAAAGCTTATTATATACTAATTATGATGTCTTAATAAAACAATTTGTTATTATGAGATATTGTGTTTAATGTATAACAACATATAATATAGTAAGATTATTAGATAAAATATCTAAGAAAAATATCATCATTATTTGTGTGATATTTATATATATGTGAGATAGTCAATATAAGTAACGGGAATTTTATGTATACAATTGAGATGTAATACAGAATGTTGACCTGACCTGGCTGTGTTTACAACTCTGACCTTCCCTAACCGGTTTCTGCACAGTGCCAGTCAGCTGGATACGCTTTCTTATTTACAGCCGTTATTTTAAATGTTGCCTATTTTATTATTAAGTATGTTATATTATTATTAAGTGAAAGCTTTCAGTGTATATTCTACATTTGTCTATAGAATTTTTTTAAATGCCGTGAAATTTTTTTTTTTATTAAGTTGATCATACAGTATTCTTTTCTGTTCTTGTATTTTGCTATTTTGTCCAGTAATTATTTATTTTCTTATTAAGATAATAATATGAAATAAGAGGAAAAGTAACAATACCATCCAAACTACTAGTTTTTATCTATATTAGACATGATCAACTTTAGTGATATTGTTATATGTTGGATTTTTCCCCCTCATTTCTTGACTTTTCTATATTAAACTCAGTTCTTCCTCATAAGTCCAAAAACAAAAATTTGCAGTCTGTTTAATATACATGTATTGAAATTGTAAGGTTGTTGTGAAGATTTAGAAGTTTGAAAGCAGAGGAGAAGATTGAAATTCTCCATTTCATCATTTATAAATTTGTCTCAAGAGGTTTGCACAAGAGGAAGCGGCAGGGTGCAGACATGAGCGTGACCTCCTGGTTCCTGGTGAGCAGTGGGGGAACTCGTCATCGACTCCCCCGGGAAATGATCTTCGTGGGAAGGGATGACTGCGAGCTCATGCTGCAGGTGAGAATGCTTCATGAGACGTAAAGCACCAGCACTTTTGTTAATGTGATTTTTTTTTTTTTTTTTTACTTTAGCCGTCCTGCTTTCCTTACACAGAAAACAGGCATATCTTTTCTACAACTTAAGTCGATTAGTGACTTCAACAGTTCTGGCCTGTGCTTTTGTTGAAGTAGTCTGCTTCTTCATGTGTATCTGTGTGAGTTATGTGCATACATCCACAGAGACCACGTGCATACTCATGTGTACCTCTGGTCATTGCACTAATAATAGAAAGTGGGGCAGATACCTCTTGAGTTAGATCCTATCTGACTGAGTCATTCGTTCAGGATAGAGTGTTTACAACTGCAGGGACATTATTATTGCACAGGAGTTTTCACTGGTCCCACTGTCTGTATAAAACGCCTGATTATCCGCAAAACATTTAATTTCATACGCCTAAGATTTAAGAATTATCCTGTTTTTGTTTCTACTTCTTTAGTTGTGGTTCGAAGTGTAGTTCATGTTTTTATTTATCTCTTCCTGGGATGATTTAAACTTTTTTTCATTCCTTTTCTTGTTTATGAATTTTTTTCTCTGGTATGTTTCAGCCTGGTTTACTTATCACTCAATGGGATTTTATAATATAAAACATTAATTTAGCCTTTTGTGTGTTTTTAAAGCAGCTCCCAGTTCTTACCCATGTGATCCTTTCAGTAAGCCGGGGCTTTATCACATGGCTAAACATAAAAAGGCTCCTGTGTGCACCAAATAAAACACAAACACACCCACCGACAAACACAATATCACAATATATAAGAGAATAACATTGGCATAAGCAGCTGACGGCATCACTGGGTGTACAGCCATTGTCAGGCAGCTCTTTGACCACTTGACAGCCTGTCAGAACAGTGACTGAAGGTCTTAAGATGTAAGGAGCTTCCTTGAGACATTGGACAACATTGAGACCCTGTAGGGTACCTACTTCTCTAAATTTGAAAGTGGAACACACAATTATTAAACCATCATTGAACAACACAACCACGGCCAATGAAAAGGTTTCTTTCTTTGGATGTCCTTTGCCCAGTTGATGTTGACAGATGGAGCCCATATGGTTAAGGAATGGCCTGAATAATGGGTTCCTAATGGGAGCATCTGTGGGTTACATAATGGTCACATCTTCTTCACCATCCTAGGAAAAAATCCATATGGGTTCTAGATGTTTTGTTGAATTCAAACAAATTATCTCCCATTTAAGACCCAGATGAGACCGTCTGGCTTACCAATCCGGGTCATAATCTAGAGGGTACCAGAGGAGGGGCTGAATGAAGGACCAGGCCCAGTTTGTCCCAATCCAGCATGAGCTAAATCCTCCTTGGGTTGGCTAGACGGAGCCCATTCTCCATGTGCTAGCTGCTTGCTTATGGGGTAATTAATGTTGACTAAAACTCATCAAAAACAAAAAGTGAAATGAAGATATTTTTTTCAACTTTATTTTAATTTAAACAAAGATTCTAAATATATTCCCTTCTATTTCGATACGCCTGGCAAACCGATTTTCATGACTTGGTTTACGTGGGGTATAATTGAACCACATTTTAGGAATAGCTCCTTAAATTGGGGCTTTATTACACAGCTCTGACCTTTTGAACTATTGCACTCAAAGATTAACAGTCTATAGGAAACAAAAGCTAAACTAAAACAAAGCCTTAGTGAAATTATAGTTACTAATAAAAACTAGTAAACTCTAAAAACTACTTAAAACTAATTGAAATCGGGTACAAAAAAGTAGTTACTTCAACATAAAGCTAAAGTGCTTTTAAATCAGACCCTGTATCTGCTTATTGCTGCTCTGTTCCTGTCTCCAAATTGTGTCCATAGCTGCCTGTTAACCCGAGGTGCCTAAATTATTCTTTCTTTTATAGTCTAGCTTGTCAAAAATATGTATATTTCAGTCTAAGTTTGCTTTCATTTTTGTTTATCTGGGAGTATGCTTCAAAGCATTTTCTGTCTTTGGTTGATTTTTTTCCCATCTCCACATGTGTCCTCTACATTTTTTCTGTCAGCAATATGAGATAAAACAGGCTGCTGGGCCTGGCTTGTGTTACGGTTGATCTAAAGTTATCTATTTCAGTGGTTTTTTTCTTAGAGCTGCTTCCTTTGCTTCAACTGTATTATTATGATTTACTTTTTACTTGACTGGGGAAGGAATTTAGTTGAGGGAAACAGAAAAATGTGAAATAAAGAATCAGAATCAGTACCCAGAATTGACTTTGACTCACCTTCAAGTAAAATGTTGACATAACTCCATGCAGACTTGTAAGAATTTTTTATTTTTATTTCAGATGCTTTGATACATGAGACACATGTCTGCTGAACTCCAATAGATTCTTTTACCAGAGGCTCATAAATACAGAAGGCCACAGTGTTGTAGGCAGGCGTCTGTCAGCTGTGTGAAAATCTATTTTCACCTTCAGTTTTGAGCTCAGCTATTTTCATTGGAAGTTTAGTGAATGATATGATGGAAAAAATGTGACCAAACGTGAAGGTGATGATGATAGAATAACTTTAAGGTTAGATTCCAAAACCAACGTTACGGCAAGCATATTTTTTCTGGAAGAACAACTGTGTCATTGGATTTTTATCTATTGGTGCCACAATTTTAGAGTTCATTGGATGTTTTACGTAAAAAAAAAAAAAAATCTTCAGATATATCCATGGTCATATTAGCGTTCCTGACTGTGGACATGGGGCTGATCATTTCCCATGTCTGTTTATTTTCTGGTTTAAAGTCTCGTAGCGTCGACAAGCAGCATGCAGTCATCAACTATGAGACGGGGACAGATGAACACAAGGTGAAGGACTTGGGAAGCCTGAATGGGGTGAGTGACAACCTATATCTATCTATCTTTCTGTCTGTCTGTCTGTCTGTCTGTCTGTCTGTCTGTCCTTTTGTTTTTCATGCTTCCTTCCTTGTATCCTTTTGTTTTTCATGCTTCCTTCCTTGTATCCTTTTGTTTTTCATGCTTCCTTCCTTGTATCCTTTTGCTTTTCATCCTTCCTTTCTTGTATCCTTTATTTTTTCATCCTTCCTTCCTTGTATCCTTTCGCTTTTCATCCTTCCTTCCTTGTATCCTTTCGCTTTTCATCCATCCTTCCTTGTATCCTTTCGTTTTTCATCCTTCCTTCCTTGTCCTGTCTTTCAGTTATATCGTATTTGTGTTTCTCCTTTCTTCTTTCTTCCATCGTGTCCTTCATTTTTTTATGGTTCCTGACCTCTCTCTGTCCTTGTCTTTTATTCCTTTCTCTACCTCTCTTTTTCGCTTTTGCCCTATCACAATTCCCTGCTTGTGTGCTTACATCTACCCTTACTGCTGTCTTTTTTCCCCTTTCTTAATACCTTTCTTGTTATATTCATTCTTGCCTGAGTTATGTCTGCCTTTTTTGCATGCTTTATTCACTCTTCTTTTCATCTTTAGTATATTTTAACCATGTTTATTGTCCTTCCTTTTTTCTATGTGCTTTTCCCATTCAGTTTTTGGTTATTGCAGAAGCCTTGTCTCTAGAAACATCTGCCAAAGATTGTTAGTCAGTGTCATAAAAAAAGATTTTTATAAAAATAAAGACAGATAACAAATTTGCAATACATACAGCTGTTATAGAACCACTTTCATCAAGAGAAGCAACAGTAAGCTAAACAGAGTACATAGTAAGTTTAATCATTTAGATAAAGATGTAATTGTAATACTTTTGCAAAATAAGGTGCCTCGTGAGCAGAGGATCCCATCTCAGCTGACCAATTAAAGCACACTTTCGCTTTAAACAGGAAAACCTTTGAAGAGATTTTTGACTTTCAAGAGTCTCAAAAGAAGAAATTGTTAGAAAAGAAGGTTGTAAACGTCTCAAAGCCTAAAATGTAATCTGAATCTGGTTCATCCTTTTAGATTTTCCACTCCTTTTTAACAGTATTGTTGAAGTTATGGTCCAGTTTAGAGAACCAGCTATCTTCGGTTTCCATTTTATTAACACCAGGGTCAACATACATACTTGACTGACATTTTTTTTGTTGTATTTCCCAGTTTGAAAAGAAAGAGAAATAGAAACTGCCATCATAACTCAGCGAATGAGGAACTCTGGGATTAATTATTACAATGTACTGGACACTCCATTCAGTGTATAAATAAAAACGTTTGGGGTAAACTTCCTTTGATAGAAGCTGATTTGATGCCACATTTATTTTCCACCAATGAAACTTTCCAATTATGTTTCAGGGTGTGATTATGCTGCTCTAAAATAGAAATTTTATTTTAGAACATTTTCATTTTTCACATCTTAATCAGGACTTCTAAATATACCTTGAATACGTTTATTTAAAATCTTAAGGGCTTCTTTCTGCACAGTAAAGTTAGGTCAAAGTTGGTTACAGCCGCCCTTTTAAACATACTCATCGCCGTTAGTCATGAGTTGTGATTAGTGCTCAGTTAGAGCCCACTAGATGAGCCACATGTGCTCCGTGTCCCTCACATCCTCCCCAGCTCTCAGACAGGAAGCCAGAGTCACTTCCTCCTGTGTTGTTAGCCATCCAGCTCTTTTGGCTTCATCCACAGGAAGTTTTCCCTGCTGAGTCAGTGGGTGTGCTGAGGTTTGCCACACACGGGTTAGCCAGTAAAACCAATCGCTGGCCTTCTGAAACCCATTCACTGCTAGATTCTTAAGCTGTGACTCTATTTCACTAGAGGAATAAATAGATATTATTAAAAGCAAGTTTTATTTGTTGAATACATGAACTTCCAGCCTACTGTAGAACAAAGAGGTTAAAAGAGAAAAAAATGAGCCAAGTCTTTCAACTCAAGTTTCCTCCTATCATTTCACCTTTAAAAAAAAACTCGTTTAAGATGAAATAATATTTTTCAGTATTTTAGGACGGTCTAAATGAATTAATCATTATTATTAATAAAGTAGCGCAAAGTTTCCGTTTATGTCCACAAATCTTATATTCATTGCTCTTTTTTGTTTTGTTTTGTTCCTCTCCAGACCTTCGTAAACGATGTCCGCATTCAGGAGCAGATGTATATCACTCTAAAGTTGGAGGACAAGCTGAGGTTTGGATATGATATCCTTTGTTTGGGTTTAAAACTGAGTTTGGTAAATCTTTATAGTGTATTATTTCCACAGTTTGAACTGAATGATTTAAATAAATAAAGCTATGAAAGATGTTTTCCTTTGTGCAACTGCAGAATTTGTATTCTTTTACCACTCAGAATAATATTTAATGAAATCTGTTCATCTAAATAACAATAATCTCATGGCTATGTTGGCTCGGCCAGTGTTTCCTTAACATCTTGTCTTACATACCAATCTGTTCACTGTGGTGAGAGGAGAGCTCACCGTGCCTGAAGAGGCTCTAAAAGTAAGAACCCCAAACATTCCCCCTTTAATTATTTTCATAGATCACATTTACTGACATTTATTTTCCATTCAGCATGAAAAGTTCACCAGCGGCCTCCAGCTCAGCAAGAAGCCTTCCAACGGTGAAACCACTGCCAACACAACCACAAGCAATTCTCCTTCAAAGACTGCAATAAAAACGCCAAAGTCACCTAGCAGCAGCAACTCGAAGTCTGCGGGGAGCAGAGCAACAGATGGGCTCGCCTCCTCCAGGGAACACTCAGCTAAACCTGTGGACTCTCACAAAGCAGAGGAGAGGATAGGAGGTGAGCTACAGAAGGAAGTAGGAATGAGTTTATTTAGGTTCATTCAACTTGGGGTTGGGGACACAATAAAAATGATTTTCATGTTAGACCAGCAGGGGGTGGACCTGCCCCCTCTACAACATGCAGTCAGACTCTCTGACCTCAGATTTGTATTCATTTACAAATGGTGGCAGCTTGTCGGGTTTTATTACAGATTAATCAGACAAATGTCATCAAGTAAAGCCATACCTCATCTCTGCCTCTCTTAAGACGTAAACATATAGTATTACACATTTCTATGTATTTCCCTGCCTGCCAGGCAAATGTGTAATTTCACTGGAAGCCACACATATATAGCTCCATATGATACACATTCTGTAGCTTTCACACAGAGTGGTCCTCATTATGTGTAATTTATAAAGCAAGGTCTGTTATTAGGTTTACAACTGTGATTTAAGTCACACCGACTGGAGATAACAGGGTACTTAAAATAACTGAAGACTAAAGAAAGAAAGTAAGGGGTACTGATTCGACCTGTGGCACTGTGTGCTGTCATGTGGGTGCTTGCATGTGTTATTGTCCCATCTCAGCTTACAATCTGAAGGAAAAGTCACTAGTCTAATGTCCTGCTCTTATTTACACTTATTTACAGAGGATGGGGGAAGGAGGGTTTTTATTCATAAAAACATTAGTCTGGTTGATTTTATGGTAGCATAGTTTGAAAAATGTCTATAAAAAAACATCTTTTAATTTCACACCATCTGCAAAGTTTTGCTGATATGTTTGTGTCTTCATCCCAGGGGACATTACAGCTATGCCCCGTGGGACGCCGCTGTACGGCCAGCCCTCGTGGTGGGGGGACGGAGACGCAGATGATGAGAATTCCTTCAAACAGGAAACAAAGTCGTCCTCATCCAAAAAACATGACGGCTCCATGTCAGGTAGATCGTTCTTCAAATTTATGCGATTTAAGATGATCAGATTATTTTAAAGGATCTTTCTTTTCAAATATTTTACATATGGATTTTAAGATGTCAAGTGTTTTAGAAATAGTAATATGAAAATGCAGTCTTTCAACCAGTCCTCTAAAATAACATTTTATCACACATTAAAATCAATGACATCTGCAATAAGATATATTACTGTATTGTCTTGCGACTGTGTCCCTCTTAAATCACTCACTGATGATCTTACAGATACTGCAGTCTCTTCTTCCCGTTTGTCCAAAGTGACAGTTATTTATCCTGACAAGAGTTCTTTTAGATTAGCCCAAACATGCTGCTCCTACATGGCTATTGCAACATAAAGACCTGAGTCTTACCAGGTTCCCCAGCAGCCAATACAGTCTATTAGTTTCTATTAACGACCCTCAAAGGGTGAAAAACGCTGAGTTTTTCATTCATTATTTTAAATACAGAATAAAAATATCACAATATAAATAAACCAGCACTAATTACACACTGCTGGATAGGAAGCTAATCATATCACAACCTAACCTTCTCATGTTTTGTAATCAAAAATAAAATCAAGAATATTGAAATGAGGAAAAGATGTTTTCAGATGTGTTTCACTTCCATGAACTAAACCGTCCCACATGCTGATGCCATATGTAAGTGACAGCTGAGCCTATTCTGAATTGGCTTACAAGTAACACTAAAAATGATTGATCTAAAGTGTTTATCGAGTTTTACGAGTGTTTCTCTGTCTGATGTAGGTTGAAAACAACTACAAAACAACACAATTTGCTAAAAAATAAAAGTAATTATTTGAATAACTTTAAATGAATGAAATGATTGCTTCTTCGTGTTGAGATCAGATAGATTTCCATTACTGTGGTCAGACAGCCATGACCAGCCAGACTTTGCTTACTTTTTAGTATTTGCATCCAAGGGAAAACAAAGCTTTTGTTCAGAGCATTTCTACACGTCAACATACATGCAGGCTACACCAGCTGAAGCAAAATCAGTCTGTGCCAGGCAGGGTTAGTGGACCAGTGTGGTCAGAAGGAGTGGGGGGGGGGGATGAAATCATAACAAAAACACGAGAGCAGACTGAAGAGTCCTCAAATCTCTGCACATCTGCAGGGTGAGTCTGCCATCTTCTTGACTGCGCTGAAAGAGACGACTTTGTTTACAGCTAGTTGGGGCCTTATTTGTTGATTTTCACGGTTTTTCATGTCTGTTTGGAGGTTAATCTGTGTTCGAACATAGAAATGATTTGAAACCTTGAAAACTTCCCAAATATTCTCGGTTATGGGTCTGGCTACTTCAGTCGTGGAAGTGGGTGAGTGGAGATTTGTTAAGAAAAATACCATCTGTGTTTATGATGCGATGTTGGATTGGTTCTGTATGAAGAGCTGGAGTTTATTTGGCTCAAACTTAAGTGTTAAAAAGGAGATCTTATCTAACATAAATGATTCAAAAATAACCTAAACTTTTCACATCAGATGTAGGAGGGAAGGGGAAGTGAGGCAGGTTTCGGACAGGAAATGATTCTCTCTCAGTGTGCGTTTTGTTTCTAGCATGTCTACGTCAGTTATGTTTACTGTGTGTTTCTCTTTCTGAGTTGAAAAAAAGGTTCTCTTGTCACCACTCCCTATCCCCTTATGTATTGTCCATAAACTGGATTGGGTTACACCATAGCACCAGCTCTATTTTCCTCTCCTAACACACACCCAAACGCCTTCTACACAGACTGCTCTTTACCCCGCAGAAATCATCGGCTAATCCTCTGGTAAGCTTACTCTCAAATCCATCCAGCTGTTAAAATGCTTTCCGTTTTTCCAGTGTGACTCTGACATAAAGTACTGCTGGTTATTATACTGTTGGAAGATATTTGGCATTTACAATGAGATTAACCCAGATAGCATTTTTTATTTATTTAGCATTGTTACAATACTTCTGGTATGTTGCTGAAAATAACAGAAGTAGACTGCATAAAACTCATATTCGTGGAAGGTAATGTTTTTTTTTCTGGCATTGATATAATAGGAAAATTCTGATAAAGTTTTCATTTTATCTACTCCCTATTCATTATTGGAGGTGAATCCAAGAAAGGATTAGTGGTAATGGTGGTGCTCGAACACGAGGACACTCCTTGCATTTAATGTAAAAAGATCGATCTTTATTCTAATTTCAAAGAAGGAACTAATTGTGTTTAAAATTTAAACCCTTGTTTTGTGTTCCTCAAAGGTCTAAGTGGAGAGAGTAGATAGAAATATATCTGCTTACTCATCTAAATTGGCTTAATTGTGTCTAAAAATCCTAATTGGTAAAAAAAATTTTTTTATCAGTTATGAGATCATTTGGTGATGCACCAACCAGACAAATGGGACCTTTTTGATTTTTAACTGTTTTGTCAAAAAATGTTTTGTTGATTAAGATTTATTTTTGTAAGTAGCAAATTAACATTTTAAAATGAAGGCAAATTTAAATTAAGATATTAAGATGACTTCCACTCACACCATGCAAAGTACTTATAATCACGGTTACTTTCAAAATGTTTGCTATTAATCCTAGAAAAGCATTGCTAGGAGAATATAAAATAAAAACGGTATATATGGGACCCTTACATGTTTGACATTCTGGAGGGAGGTATTAAAAGAGTCCAATATGGAGTGTGTTCCTTCATGACTGGGCCCTGAAACAATGCTTGGGAAGTTTTCACATCACTCGACTAAAATAAAAGTCAGCACACAGGTACTTGTTTTTGCCTTCTTTTTTAAAGAGGTTCTGAAAAGCTGACAGCCTTTACTGATATTGCAGTTTTAACTGTGAGAACCTCTCAAAACATACCACAGGGGACAAAATACAATCAAATCATTTCTGTATATTCTACAGTTTACATTTAAAAGGAATCACACTCTGGTGTGCTTCTGTTCAGAGCTCCCTAAGCTGCATTCAGACTGGTTGCTTGTTCTGCATCAAAGCATCTGATTTACATGCAAGACTATGGGGCAAAGTGTCAGTAGATCAACGGCACGTTCGAGTGTGGGGAAAAAGCTTATTTTGGGGGAGATAGACACTACATGCCGAGTAATGACTCAGAACAGAAGGACCCAGTATTCAGGCAAGACAGACAGTGGGATAACTTAAAATATAATAAATTGTTTATTTAAGCAACGATGTGTGCGGATCTGCAGCGGCCAGGGCGTCCGAGGCAGGTAACTCTAGCGAAAGGAAACACAAGTTATTTACGAAGAAAAGCTGGTAGAGGATGATCTGAACGTGTGAGTCACTAACCTGGTTTAGAGTTCAGTCCGTGCCCAGAGAATGAGGTTGATACCAGCCGGTCAGATGACAAGATGCAGTGCGTGCCGCAAAAGAGAGTTCCAGACGCCGAAGCCTTGAAGGACACAGAACTGACAAGAGATCAGATCCGAGCAGATGACGAAGGAAGGCAGGATAACCCAGAGGGCAAAGTCAAGAGGCAGATCCAGGTTCAGTCCACAGTGGAATCTAACAGAATCCGAAGACAGGTCAGGCAAACAGATGAGAACCAGGGCAGGCAGTCTCAGAGGTCTTAAGACAGATACAGGTCAGGATCAGGCAACACAAGAATTAATGCTAGAAAAACTCTCACCAAGGGCCTGAGAATAATCTGTCACTGACGACCGCAAGGAAGGAGCTTAAATAGAAGCAGGAACAGTTGATTTCAGATGAACAGTGATGAGAAAACCGGGCAGAATTGGACATGTGAATGAAATCAACAATTAAGCCGGTCATCAGCGCCAAGACAATGACATGCTGTTATTGTTTCTGCAGAGCTGTTTGCATGTGAAAGGTAAATAAATACCAAGGGGTTAAACTCCAAAGGTTTAAAAAAAAATCCGGAAGATTGAATTGTTATGTAGGCTACAAGGAACAGAGAGCAAGCTCTGATCATTGTTGCTGCACTAAATTATTTTTTTAATGAACTATGGCGAAACAGTATATAAATACCCAAATTAACTAAAAAAAAAAAAACTGCCGACAAAAAATATTCAATTTTATATTCTGCTACTGGCAGTTTTTACTACAAACCCTAAAAACGTTATATTCACTTCCAGCTGCTATTAATGGCAGCAGGAAATCCCTCAGAGGCTAGCGGCAGCAGAGAGCTTTCAGCAGGGATTTCCAGCGCTGCATCCAGCAGTGTGGTGGAGGTCTGGCACTTCAAGCAAGATCTACATATTTTAGTAGGATCATAATCCTGAATCAGGGGCAGATGTAGGAAGTTTGGGGCCCTTGGCAAAGACAGGCAGCAGGCCCTCTGAATTGAGAAGACAACACATAAAACAGACCCATTATACAGATACAGAAATGTTAATAGAATAGACATACATTATTTGTTCTACGAATTTGTCCCTCTCTTCTTGACCATTTTCTTGTTGTTTTCCTCTCTATGTTTTGTACTCAGCTGACTTTTTAATGCTGTCTGGAAAGGAATGAATAATTTTTTTTCATCCTTCCTGTGTTTTCAAAAAAGGCAACAACAAAAGTAAATATAAAAGTACTTCTTTTCACTGAAGACAAGCCATGATTTGCTTATCTGTTCTCCATTTTTCCATTTTATGAAATAATAGCTGCATGAATCATGACAGCAGACAAGATAGAGGAAAGCAGGGGAGCAGAGTTCAGTGCTTTTATATGTTGTCGCCAAAGTCTCCAGTAGCAGAAAAAAGTCGATTTGGCACTATGCGCTTTTTTGAAATTGAAGTGCTAGAGGGGTCTGAAAAGTCACTAAATATATATCGACAAAAGACTGCTCTTTGCATCGTTTGTTTTCAAATGGTTTGCTGCTAGACCTTGGACCTTTCTGAACCTGTAGCAAATAAACTGATCCAATGTGGTGGACATTGAAGAGGGAGATATTATAAACGTTCTGATGGCATTTTAGCAAAAGGATTTTTATCAAAAACCTAATTAATGTGCACAAATATTTAAAATACAGCTTGTATTTAAAAAGCTTTTTAGTAATATAAATAAAATGACTATGTTGACATTCAATGGTGTTTATATATTTTCTATTTATAAGTAGCATTATTTATTGAGGTCAGTTTTAATTCACTAGAGTAGAAATTATCTGAGATTTGATAATGCCTGTCAAATCCAGCATCCATGTTGAAATTCAAAAGGATAAAGCATAACAACCTCACTCTAATAATGTTTGCTTTGTCTTTCTTTTTAATTTCTGAAATCATTTGAGGTTCAGTTTGCTCCACCAGTTTAACAAAAGGTCCCAAAATTGGATATGAGGTGCCGGTCAAGCAAAAAACCAAGCAACGATCGAACTGCAGTATCCTGAATAGATAGCACCTCCATAGAGAATATAGTTTATACTCTGTAAGCTTCTGACCTGATTTCTGAACACCTTACTGATACTGAAAATCTAACCGAAATATCAGATTGTTGTGGTTTGTGTTGGTGCTTAAATATAATTCTTTTACAGATCAGAGAAATAAAGGATTGTTGAGGGTTTCTAACCTCCTTATGACTGCTTGTGCTATTTAAGCATTATTGGTCATTTTGTTCACCTGCACATTTCTCAGTTCTCATATAATCTGAGTTGTCTTCTTTATTTAACAAAATATAGTATATTTTTTATCATGAACATCCCATATCTATAATAATTGGAAACAAAAGTTAACTTAAAAAATCCATATTTTATTGAAGAGTTATATCTTTACAGTCTGTCATGTTTAAGTTTCCGCCACTTGTTGATGCTGATGTCCACAAAATTACCACTAAAAGTCAGAAAGGTTTTGTTTTTGTTCATATCTTTTTAATTGATCCTGTTTTTTCTCACTGATCATTTAGAATTCCAGT
The DNA here is from genome assembly GCF_000732505.1 of Cyprinodon variegatus. Lineage (NCBI taxonomy): Eukaryota > Metazoa > Chordata > Actinopteri > Cyprinodontiformes > Cyprinodontidae > Cyprinodon > Cyprinodon variegatus. The sequence goes on from NW_015150619.1 coordinate 866,664, forward strand.
AATTTGATCAAAACATGTATAATTTGTAATGAATTCCACAGGAAAATGATCAAGCTCCACATAAAGCCTTTAATTTCTTGTCTCTATTTGTTAACTGCCATATGTTCTGGTGTTTTCTGAAGCAGATGGCCCCTTTAATTCCTGAATGTGTCATTAATCATAATTAGACCCATCAGAGGATCAGTTTGTTAGACAGAACAGAATAGAAAATAAATGTCCCCCATTGTCAAGAAGCAAAGCAGGTGTAGAGTCTCACCAACACTGAAAGCTTTGAGTGACAGACACAAACCCTGATTTGATCAGTCCATATGCAGTCTGACGTGACCTTCCCACCTCTACTCCCTTCATGTTATATTACTTTTCAGAATAAGTTCCTGTGCTTGTGTTTGACACTGCTTTATGTGTTTTAAATATATGTCTGTCATAATCCGATATTTTCCTTTTTTTCTAATCTCAGAAAGTAAAGAAACCCGCAGAGGAGAGAGAGCTAAAGAGGACGGCCTTCATGCATCTCCTGCTCTGGATTCCAGTTACTTTGAGGTCCCTACAAAGGAAGGTCACATGGCAAATAATGGCATCCATGAAATTCCCACTAAGGACACAGAGGATGTGACTTCTCAAGGCCAAAGCGCAGCAGGTGAAATAGGATCTAGATTTATTTTATTCACGATTCAAAAGTTATTATTATACTTATATTAGTTATAGTAATCAAATATTTGCAGTATTAATGAAGATAAATTAGTGACATCACCACAGTATTTCATTTGATTTTATTGAAAAGACAGCTTTAAGGAAAAAACTTCACAACAACAAAATAGTTATATTGCACATCGACGTTTTAAAAGTGCTGGAGTTGGCAGCCTTACTTTTACTGTTGACAGGACATAAAACTAAAAGTGCACCATCTGCTCCACAGCTCAAGGTCACGCCTCCTTCACCATAGAGTTTGACAGCACCTCTCCGGGGAAAGTCACCATTAAAGACCATGTGTCCAAGTTCACGTCGGACCACCAGAGATCCCGCACCAAGAAGAGCGGAGTGGGGAGCAAAGACCTCACCACGCTGCAGGCCGCCATGATGGCTTCTGAAAGCAAAGTAGCTGATTGGCTGGCTCATAATGACCCAACTCTGGTGCGCAGTGAATCAACAGAGGATGACGGCAAGAGCACCAAGAGCATCAAGAGCGATGTCCCGGTCCACCTTAAAAAGCTCAAAGGTAAAACTCCATCTCTTGTACATCTGATTTCTGTTTGCTTGAAGAAAACGTTGTTTATTCTCTAATATTGACGCTTTGGGACCTATCTGCTGTTTATTATTTAAATGTTGCTAAATAGTTGAAACATCCTTGCTTCAATATTTGGATTTATCCAAGGTTGAGCACACAGCCTAAATGGATTCCTTCAATTCTTATAAAGCCTTACAAAAATCACTTTTGAAGTGACCTTATGTTAGTTTTTGTGTTTTGTCCATTATGGGTAATCCATCTCAATAGCTAGTGATGCAATATTCCCATTTTATAATTCAGATAAGATGAACTCAAATTGTAATGTTTTTTTTCTAAGAACATGTTTGATTTTGTTTATTTCTTGCAAACAATTGTCTAATGAGTAAGTTCTTGCTGCTGGTTTTTGTGACAAATGTTTGTGCCACATTGGCGAACTCAAAGGATTTCAGGTTTATTCTTTGGCAGCAGTGTGTGGACTGTGAGTGCGTTATTTCCATTACCCACTGTTTGGATTAATGCAACCTAGAACTTTGTTTGATCCGAGTGCATGATTCAAGGCTGGGGTTTGAAGCTTTTAGACAAAATACCTTTTTTGCATTTCAGTCTATGGGTGCTGACCCTAGTCCGGTGTCCTAAGTGCTTCATTATTTTACGCTAATCTGTTGAACCCAGTATTTTGTGACAAATCTGTCTGCTTATTACAGGATGAACTATAGAATATTTTTTTACTCTTTAGCTGCACTGATTCATGTTTTGTATAATCTTGATCTGGTTTTGGAGGTACTTGTTTCATTGCATTTTTTAAGACTAAGGCTTATTTTATAATTTCCTTCCTCAACAAGCTTACGGTCGTTATTATTTGATATAAATAAGGTCTTTTTAAAGCTTTCTGTGTCATTTTCTTACATTACTTTCCTAAATTAAAGCTTTCATACAGCTGTGTTATTACATTTTTTATTTGCATCACTGAACAAAGGCATGTTGTATATATCCTTAATTTCCCTGATGGAATCCGTAAAATCTCCATAACACCAAGTCAGCTTTCCTTGTTGTCCTATCATGGTTCCCACACCTCTGCAAAATTTTTTTTATAGAATATTTCTCGACTGCAGTTTCTTATTTTCAGTGTGTCAGCTTTATGTTGATGCTGGTGTAATATTACAATTAAAATTATTTTATTTTCAGTATCTTATTAGAATGCCTACAATCTGGGATCAACTGCTGGTATTTTAATCCTAGTCTTTTCAATTTGAATAAGATTTAAGGGAATTGACACACTGCAGTTTTTGAACACTTCAATAAATCCCTGGATGTGGGATGTGTTATTCAGTATGTAGTCTCCAATTGTTAAGAAACAATTGTGTTGCTTTTTTTGTGCTTGGAAGTCAAAATATCAGTGTTCCCAGACAGAAAAAAACACAAGAATGTCCCCTGAAGTCAACATTTGCATAGTAAATGCAATGAATTTCGAAGGATTAGAATACCTGCAATTGTTTTTTTTTTCCCAGGTTAGGGAAATCCAAATTATTTTCTGTGCTTTATGTATCCTCTTTTAAACTCTGCAGATATTATTTTTAAATCAACCAGAACAGAACCTGACCGATATGGGATTTTGAAGGCTGATATCAATATTGGGGGCTTTGAAAAACTGATGGCCAACATATATCTGGCAGAATATACACTACCGTTCAAAAGTTTGGGGTCACCCAAACAATTTTTTGTTTTCCTGAAAAGTCAAACATATTCACCACCATACGTTGAGAAATGAATAGAAAATAGAGTCAAGATATTGACAAGGTTAGAAATAATGATTTGTATTTGAAATAAGATTTTTTTTTTTACATCAACAATACTCCATTTGCAGCAATTACAGCATTACAGACCTTTGGCATTCTAGCTGTTAATTTGTTGAGGTAATCTGGAGAAATTGCACCCCACGCTTCCAGAAGCAAATCCCACAAGTTGGATTGGTTGGATGGGCACTTCTTGCGTACCATACGGTCAAGCTGCTCCCACAACAGCTCAATGGGGTTCAGATCTGATGACTGTGCTGGCCACTCCATTACCAGTAGAGTACCAGCTGCCTGCTTCTGCTCTAAATAGTTCTTGCACAATTTGGAGGTGTGTTTAGGGTCATTGTCCTGTTGTAGGATGAAATTGGCTCCATTCAAGTGCTGTCGACTGGGTATGGCATGGGCGTTGCAAAATGGAGTGATAGCCTTCCTTATTCAGAATCCCTTTTACCGTGTACAAATCTCCTACCTTACCAGCACCAAAGCAACCCCAGACCATCACATTACCTCCACCATGCTTAACAGATGGCGTCAGGGAGTCTTCCAGCATCTTTTCATTTGTTCTGCATCTCACAAACGTTCTTCTTTGTGATCCAAACACTTCAAACTTGGATTCATCCGTCCACAACACTTTTTTCCAGTCTTCCTCTGTCCAATGTCTGTGTTCTTTTGCCCATCTTAATCTTTTTCTTTTATTGGCCAGTCTCAGATATGGCTTTTTCTTTGCCACTCTGCCCTTGAAGCCCAGAATCCCGCAGCCGCCTCTTCACTGTAGATGTTGACACTGGTGTTTTGCGGGTACTATTTAATGAAGATGCCAGTTGGAGACCTGTGAGGCGTCTGTTTCTCAAACTAGAGACTCTAATGTACTTATCTTCTTGCTCAGTTGTGCAACGCGGCCTCCCAATTCTTTTTCCACTCTGGTTAGAGCCTGTTTGTGCTGTCCTCTGAAGGGAGTAGTACACACCGTTGTAGGAAATCTTCAATTTCTTAGCAATTTCTCACATGGAATAGCCTTGATTTCTAAGAACAAGAATAGACTGTCGAGTTTTAGATGAAAGTTCTCTTTTTCTGGCCATTTTGAGCGTTTAATTGACCCCACAAATGTGATGCTCCAGAAACTCAATCTGCCCAAAAGAAGGTCAGTTTTGTAGCTTCTGTAACGAGCTAAACTGCTTTCAGATGTGTGAACATGATTGCACAAAAGTTTTCTAATCATCAATTAGCCTTCTGAGCCAATGAGCAAACACATTGTACCATTAAAACACTGGAGTGATAGTTGCTGGAAATGAGCCTCTATACACCTATGTAGATATTGCGCCAAAAACCAGACATTTGCAGCTAGAATAGTCATTTACCACATTAGCAATGTATAGAGTGTATTTCTTTAAAGTTAAGACTAGTTTAAAGTTATCTTCATTGAAAAGTACTGTGCTTTTCTTTCAAAAATAAGGACATTTCAATGTGACCCCAAACTTTTGAATGGTAGTGTATAAAAAAAAATCGGAACATCGATGTACTCAGGTCATGCACTGTCCAATTATAGTCCAACTCAAATTCTCATAATAACAAAAAATATGTTTCAAGAGAAAGAAACAGAACATAGAACTTTAGTATTAATCAGATATTCGAGTTTTAGACAGTTGAATTATTGCCTTAAAACATTGTAGAAGTTTATTGTGGTTTATTATGTTTTCTCAATTTTTCCCAAATTCTGCTGTATTATCACCAATCATCAATGCTCAGCACTCAACCCTGCCCCTAAGCAATCCTAGGGTAATCTGAAATCCCCAGACCAGGACATTTTAACCGGGAAAATGTGGATCTGGGATATAAATAGAACTTGCGTAAAATTGTGTTGAAAGGTGCAAAGATCATATAGCAGCTTAAAGTTTGCCGTGGAACAGAGTCCTCCTGTTAGCTTAGCATTTAAACCCAGAAAAACAAAAAAAACACATTATTGTTAACCTGTATTGTTTAACAATAGTTATCACCAACTGTTCCTGCTCCACACTTTGATTAGGAAAAAACTTAAAGCATTTAAACGCTGGCTTTAAACATTATACCAGCTAGCAGCCCCTTCTGGCCTAAGACTGATACAAACCAGAACGGCTGATCTCTCATACAAAGAAGGCCAGGCTCATGCCCTTTTTAAACCTTGTAGGTGTCATTGAAGACAGGGTTTTCTCCAGCCTACTTTCTATATAGCTGATGAAAATGACATTTCTAAGGTAGCAGGAAAGCTAATTTAGTAGATGGAATGAGGATCACTAACAGGTATGTCACTTGGCTGATAGATGGTATTGTTTTAACTGATTAACTGACCGATGTCTTCACTCCTGGCTGGTTATGTTAAAGGAAGCTGAGAATAGGATGCAAGTGCAGCATGGGGGAGAAAGGGGAGACGGAGCAAAGGAGAGAGGAGGGAGACAATGGGGAGAGACTGAGAGAGTGCAAGTGGAAAGCTGGAAGGAAGGTTCTCTTCTTTCGTTTGCTGTTGGTGTGCCATGTGTGAGGTGAGAGGAGAAAATCGGAGGAACATAGCTAAAAAAAAGCAATTTAAAACAGTATTAACTGCAGTATCAGCACAGGTAAAGGAGAAAAGGGGGCAAATAGGAGGGAGAGAGCTAGAGAGGGTTTTTATCTGGTATGCAGTACTGGCAGAAAAAAGGAGGGGACAAGGTGGTGTATTCTGTTGAAAGTTGTTATAGTAACGGTGATGCGATTTGATGAACCGATTCTAGCTATGCGCCTCTTTCTGAATGTGAAGCGGCTGGATTAGCCGACTAACTGGAATGATGAACGCTTTTATCTTTGTGTAAGTAATGTGTTAAAATATGCTGCTTTCGCATGCATTCAGAAAAATGCTCAGCACTGATCTGCAGGAAGGCAGTGCAGCATGTGCGAGCCGAGCGCAGGCATGTGAGATGCACTCAGGGTGTGTCGTAGTGGTGCCTGACAGAGAGAGCGGCAGGGTTTCACCAAGGGGAACTGAAATTTGAGTCAAAGTCTTTGATTTCTTACCTTAAAGGTGAGTTATTGTATTTTATCTCCATTCAGTGTGTTTGTTTTTTTGCTGTGTTTGCTATTGTGCCAAAAAGTAATTATTTTAGGTTCATTTTTATGACTCTTGATACGCATTAGGATGAAAATCCATGCTTCCATTAAAAAAGCATTTTTATGGTTCTTTATCTATGATTGCTTTACATAAAGGTATTTTTATTTGATAGGAAAAGCTTAAAAGTCTCACAGTGGCCAAAATTCAGCTGCTTTTGTTGTTATAATTGCAGTTTTAGACCCACTATAACACATTAAACGCCTGGGGTTGCATATATGCTTGTCTGTTAGTGTTTGTAAAAGGATGCACATCCTTGTTTGGCATGTTCTATGTGTGTGTGTGTGTGTGTGTGTGTGCAGGCAGACAGAGGCAGTGGCTAGCTTCACTGTGAGTCATGGTGGGGCGACCGGGACGATGCACTGGACTCTCACAGAAACCTCTGTTCTCTTCTGCCCCCCTAAGAGCTTCTTTGTCCACAGCTCACTGAATAAAAGACCTGCCTCTCTGTTTGCTTTGCTGCTCAACTTTCTCGTACAAGATCTGTGTGGCATTATTCTCTCTTTTTTGTCTCGTTTTTACCATTTAATGATCTCGCCTTAATTTCAAGAAAACTTTGAGACATCTGTTTGGTTAAACAGATGTTTACGATATTTTCATTTCTTAACATGATTGTCTAAAACCAAACTTTGATAGATGGTCCTAGATGTCGCTTCACCCTCTCAGCTTAGAAATTCCTCCCTTTCTCCGAAAAGATTTAACGAGTTTAGGCACAGATTGAGGATGCGTAGAATTACACTGACAGTACGACACATTATCAATCTGGCTTCCCAGGTAAGAAACTGGTTATTATGGATCCCGCTTTTTTAACTGTGGCCTCTAAGCCACTAAATTCCAGATCAGCAGTGTGTTTGAAGGACAGAGAAAGTCTGCCCATATTGTACAGATATTCTTTTGGGCACACAGTGTCAGCAGGTTGTTCAAGTTCAAATTCCTTGCTTTCCTATTAAGATTATGCATTACTTGATTTTACACTATTGCAATGAATAGAGAAGGGTTACGTTTTCCTTTCTACCTACATAGTAACGATTCCCGTCACCTGGAAATCTGTGTTGGTACTCAGTTTCATTAAATGTCATCTTAAATGCTAGGCTTATTTACATGGAGCAGATGAAGATGACGATGCAGCTCCCTCACCCATGTTGCTGGCTGCAGACGAGTCGCTAACAGATGCAGGTGTCCTAACAGTGCTAAATGCAGGAGTTTTAGTGGTAGATCTGAAATTGTGCACTTTTCAGCCTGAAGAAAAGTCTTGCGCTTCCTCAGATTAAAGGTGTTCCCGCTGCTGGCTTTGCACTTTGTGTCATTCAGAACAATGAGAATATTTGTAACTGGTCAGATATATTAGGACATTGATGTAGAAGACTTGAATATCTTCACAAATATTTCATACAAAGACATTTATAGTTCTGTAATATTATAAATTGATGTGCGAGGATCAAATGTTTATGCTAAAAAGTAAAAAATGTTTGACAGATCGACGGATTTGAAGGCAGTGTGTGGAAGATTTTCCAACCCAATTCATCGCAATGCAAAAAAAACCTTAACACTAACTTTTAACGATTTTACTAAAATAATTTTAGTACTTATTCATTTCACTCTAGTTTTTATTGATAGATTGTATCAGTGGTTAATTTAACTTTTTTTTTAAACAGAAAGCAGTCATCTTTAGTAATTTGGAACAAAGTATAGATTGTTAATCATTTGTAAAGTAGAAAGTTGGTCCAGCCCTATTCGTCTCCTTTACCCTGAGTGTTGAGTATTCAACCTGCAGCACTGGTTTTTAGTAAACCTAAGTAGACTTCAGTTAAAGTCTGAGTCTCCTTCAGGGTCTGTTGTGTTTTCTCCTTCTTAATCCGGTCGCCCTTTTACCACTTCCCTTACTGCACAGCTCCTCCTCTGCTATCCCTTTCACCTCCCCTCCTCCTTCATCTCTAACCATCTCCCTCTTCCCCTCCCCCTCTCTCCACTGGCTGACTTAGCCGAGGCGGGTAGTTGTGTGGGTGGTATGTCTGGGTTAGTGTGGCAGGCTGCCTTTAACTGGACAACACAGAAACGACCTGCTGAATAAACTCAGACAGATCATCATGAGAGGCTGCAGTGATGCGGTAGGTGAAGTAGATGCTGTTGGATCTGACTTGATGGCTGAGGGGTTTGCCTCGGCCTACAGGGCAAGTTTATTGTTGACTTGGGCTGTGAAGGTTTCTAAAAGTGTCCCTAGTTAATGTGAGGTCATTTTGTTTTTTTCCAGGATACTTGAAATTAAGTAAACATCTAAACAACCACTACTCTTCTGTCAAAGATGAAAAATTTTCTGCTGTCATTTTTAAAACATTTTTATTAATAAGATGGTGGAATTAAACCTCTCGTCTCTTTTGTGTCTCAGTAGGGAGCAAACATGAGGACGGCACCCAGAGTGACTCTGAGAACGGACTAGGCCTGCGTTTCGCCAACCGTAGACACGCCCTCGAGGAACGCCTTAAAACAGGACACAATCTCGTGGGTGGAGGAGCAGCAGGAGCGACCACAACTGTCGGTGGGGCCAAACATGCTGGGAGCCGAACAGCGTTCATGATCGAGTTCTACGATGAGGAAAACCCTCGCAAGCGGCGGTCTTACTCGTTCTCCCAGACCGCTCCCCTACTTGGGGGCGGAGTAGGCGGGGAAGGACTGTGTCCTCAGCCTCCCTCTCACCCGAAGGTGTTTAGCATTTCTACGTCTGCCGCCTCAGCTGCAGATTCAGGTAAATGTCATCAGATGCATGTCAAACAGCACATGGATGAAACTCCTATCACATTATAATAGCAAACATTAATGGTTTTAATGGGATTTTATGTGTGAAACCAACACGTTAATGCATACATGTGGAGCTGATGGAGAGATGTTTTCAACAGGATTTGGGGGATAAATATTCATCCATGAGGAGTCAACCTTTCTTAGAAAACATTTTGCAGCAAATTTAGCTAAAACTGTTCGGAGACATGTCTCCACTGACATAGCTTATGTAGAAACTAACCCTCTTGCTGCATCCTTCTTTATAAAACAGCTTAAACAAAGACTGGAGAGAAATGATCTGTTAACATCAAATTCCACATCTTGTTACACACTTAGTTGAATCTAACACCAGGAAATAGAACCTCTGCTCCAATCTCAGATCTCTGGAGGTTTTTAAAAACTTCTCTTCCATGATTTTGCAATTAAGTTCAACTCTGACCAGCTTTTCTCCTCCAGAGTGATCTAGTGGCCACCTTCGTGTTTTATTGTGGGAATATTTTTGATCTGCGTTTTTCGTTTGGATTAAATCTTTTTCCGTGTTTGCTGTGTCCCTTTCATGGCTAGTACCAAACTGCAAATGTTGCTGAATCATTCGTTTATTTATCTGATTTTCTTTTTTTATATATGCTTTTATTCTTAATATCTTTATAAAGACCAAAGCCAAATACCTTGTTTGTGTGACCAAAGTTGGTGAAAAAAGCTGATTCCTCCTGCCTCCCCTCCACAAAGGCAAGGCTTGTGGATTGTTTAAGGAAGAGTTGAGCTGTGGATCTCTGCAGCTCCTCCAAAGTTACCTCTGGCCTGTTGGCTGCTTCTCTGATAAGTTGTCGATTATCCGAGCCTCCTAGTTTAGGTCTTGGTAGATTGGATGTTGTTACATAATCTCCTTTTTTAAGATGATAGGTTAAACTTAGCTCTCTGAAAACCTTACTTTAAACTTAACTTAATAATTCTACTGGTCTTCATAATATTGCTTCCTAACAAACCTGAATTAAAACTATACTTTGCTGTTAGGTCACATAAAATGAATACATTGACATTCCCAGTTCCTACAAAAAAATATAAATTGGTTTTGAATACTTCTAAAAATTCTGCTTCTCTTTGAAAGATTAAGAAAGTAAGTTCACCTTAAAGATTGTTAAGTTCAGACCATTTCTCTATTTCTATGCTTCAGGTAAAGCTCCAGCTCCGATACCAGCTACAGTGACTGCTGGCGCTCCGACTGCTGCCCGTGTGCTCCTTAAGCAAAGGTCAGAAGACCAAAGTATCGGTCGGAGCTCGGCTAGTACTGGGCTAGCGACGGGCAGCCCCACAACCCCCAGCGAGGACACATCAGTTCTCGGTAGAGGAGCAGGAACTGCGGGCGGAGAGGCAGATGACGACCATAGTGATAAAGGGACCTACACTATCGAGCTGGAGAACAAAAACCCAGAAGAAGAAGAGGCCAGGCGTATGATAGACAAGGTAGGACTATTCTGAGATATCAGCAAAAATTCTCTTTTCACAGTGCTTGTATAAATCATCATTAGGGTTTGTGTGAGTCAAATGCAGTTTGCATTTATACATTTATTTAAGTGCCACACTTCTGATGGATAAAAATCCACTGCATTAAAAGTTATACATCTTGGTTTGTAATCCAGAGTGGGATCAATGGCAGCATTGTCTCATTTTCAGTGGGGAAATGGTTTAGAAAAGAAACCACTCTGCAGGCAGCATTTGCAGCACAAGGCTGTCTAGACTGACGTCCTGTCAGTGCTTTGGAGGTGTAAGGGCCTCACAGCAACACTTACTGCTCACTGAAGCCAGTAACCAGAGAGTGAACAGAATACAGCTGTCAGATTTGTTGCTAGTCACTTTTTTTTTAAACAGTCGCCAAGGAGGTCTAAAAAGTTAATAAAGTGACAAAGTTGTGAAGAGGGCACATTAACAGTGACCAATCTGAGAAAAATGGTAGAAAACAAAGAGGCTAGATCGACTTGTCCGCCAATACTTCATTTCTATATTTTCTAACACTCTTGACAGAACAAAGCATTTTGAAAAATCGAATTATAACAGAACTAGGTGATATAATTGGAAGTATTATAGTAGTAATAGAGAAGCTTCATAATAGATTATTCTTTTCTAGACTAGGAACTGACAAGATGTCTCTGAAAGTTTTTGTTTAAAGCACTAGTATTTAAGATTTACTTTGAATTCTTGCTCCAATGGTGTGTAAAAACTACTATGGAAACCGTTAAAAATCAAATTCAAAAAGCTAAGAATAACACCACAAAAGATCATAAAAAGTTAATGTGTCTTAGAAGCACTTTAAAAGTGACTGACTGTAAAAAAAA
>NW_015150619.1:878523-884774 GCF_000732505.1 Cyprinodon variegatus
AAGAAATAAAGCCAAAATTGCCAAAGTAGAAAGAAGAATGTTTTTTCTTTGCTTTTTTGAGAAATGAAGATTTTATTGATCTGTGTGTAATGCATAATTCATAGTAGATCAGGAAGTGTTTGCTTTTGATGGAAACCTTGTATGTCTAAAACCATTCTTTTATTGTACATTATATTAGCTTGTCTGTCTGCTTTATTAACAAATATGTGTTGAACTAGATCTGCTATTTTCAAAACTTTTGTGAGACACTTTTGTATAAAGTAGGGCATTAATTCATTAAATAATTTTATTTAAATTCTACAAATCAAAGTTTTCTGCCCAACACCAATGATAAACTGCACGGCAACATCTACACTCAGCAATTGTAGTATCTAGGTAAGTGCTGTTAGTCTGGGAAAGAATCTGGTTGTCATTCGAAATTGTAAAGGTTCACTTTTTTTGCAACATAGAACTGACTAAAACCTTTTTAAGTTTTAGTCAACTAAAACTGATTAAAACTATCACATATCTTAATGACTAAAATGTGACTAAGACTAATAATACATGTTTACATAGTCTGTTTTGACTCTGGAAAGAAGTTTTCCATCATTCTTGGTTTCCATCTGCTGGCAGTACTTTTCAAGCAATTGTTAAAGCCAATAGTGCTTTTTTCTTATTTTAATTACATGATAGAAATAACAATCTGCTAAAAAAATTATACACAGCTTTAAAGTTACATGAAAAGTAAGAATTTATTAACAGATTAAACAAAATGTGTTAATAATTGATTGCAAGTGAAGGGAGCTACAAGGACTAAACTTCACATGATCTCAAGGCATGACAGCCGAATGCGCTAGTGAATCAACAAATACACGCACGTATATGGCTCCTTTTTTAAAGTGTTGCAAGTTTTATGTAAGACAGAAGTTGAAATTAATAAAAACATAAAAGAGAGCAACTTTAATTAACTCCTGTATGGCTTCCTGTTATCTGCTAAATATCTGGCTCTCTTCTTCCCTCTCAACCTGAAAGATAGACTAATCTAGATATATTGTAGAAAACAAAATGTCTTTAACCTTTTCTCTTGACTTTTAAACCATCTCTAACCACGGCTGATGTATAATGTAGCCTTCTTCCTTCAGTAGCAGCATACATATCAAAGGCTTTGTTTTTACTCCTATTGTTATTACTTAGCTATGGTTCATTCATCTGATTCCTTTTTGCACTCTTAGAATAAATAAAGAAAATAATGTCACAATTCCTTGCTAATATTTAACACAGGCAAACTGCTATATAATTAGTGTGAGTCTGTATGTGTTAGGTTCTAAACAGGAAGTGTTGTTATGCTAATTCCAGTAATTAGCTGACACACTAATTGGCACACCGCTCACAGCTGTCCACTCTCCCTCTCCCATTTATAAACTGCTTGTTGTTGCTTCTGTTTGGTTCATTTACATAATCTGTAAACTGGAGATGAGCGCTTTGAATAAACAACTTGTTCTGTTTTTTTCTTCCTTGATCTGAGAGAGACTTTATTTAATGTCTGTATTGTATGTCCACTGTGCATCGGTCATACATGGTTATGCATTGTTTGAATGAACTACCAAATTATATTCTGCCTGTTTTTCTTGATTCACAGAAGTTTATTTTTACTGTTTTAGGTGTTCGGGGTTCAGGACAATACGAGTGCCTCCCTTCTGTCTGACTTGAAAGGAAAGGATTCAGGCGAAATTGGGAAACAGGTAAAAAACTTTTTTGGGCTTCAGAAATCTCCCTGAAGGAATTTTGGTCTGTAGTTTTTGTAGAAAATGTAGACAAAGTGTAGTAATGAAAGGCTGTTACTCCTGCGACACGACTACTTTACCCCACCAGGCTGTAAGATGGGAGGAGGGGTTTCCCGCAGTGAATGACCTAGATCACATTTGGATGAGGAGACACATTCAGCCCTGCAGGCATCTTCATGGGGGGAGTTTAGCATCTTTCTGCACTGAAATCCTAAATGTCTGTTTGATTGGTCTTTTATGGCATCTAGATTATTTTCTTTCCAAGTGATACACACACGTCATAGAATCTGGAAACTTTATTTCAGTTTTCAATTTAAATGCATTATTTCCAGTGTAATAAATAAGCCAGTTATAGGTTCATAGACTCATTATGATCATAAATACCATGCTAGTATTGAAGAACATTTGTTTTAAGGATAAAATTATTATATTATTAAAAGAAAAATGGATTTGATGCTATTGCAGTCTTTTGTGCAAATTATCTTTAAGTGACAAAAGTCTCAAGAAGATATGTTAATTATTATTTAATAAATGTATCTGAAAATGACGAATATTATTGAGCAACTAATGATTAATTGATAGGAGGCCATTTGCTTAAAAACCTGAGTTTTCTCTGGTATCAGGAGGATCATTCCAGAACATAAAGGGCTAAATATGTTTTACAAGTTGCTGAATAAAATAGCAAATAAAGTTCATAATTATATTTTAGAAATGTATGGTGCCATCTGTATTAAATATTGACTGAACAAACATAAAATCTTTTTCTAACTCATTTTTATAACTGGACGTAACTATAAGATATTTAAAAACAAGAACCTTTAGGTTTAGTATATAGAATAGTAGAATAGAGTGGAATATTTAAAACACTTGTCATTTCCAGTAAACTATCATCTAAAGACAGGGTGTTTTGCTCTGACATTATGTCAGACGATTTGCCACTTCATTTTCAATAACGCTAACTGGGATATAGACAATGAACCCAAACACATAAAAAAGCTGATATGGAACGAATAAAGCAGGATAAGAGTTGGGTCTGTGAAATGGCATCGATCTAAACCTTATTGACAACTAATGGCTAAAAGCTGAGCCCTTGGGAGCAAAACGATCTATTTAAATTAGCTTTACAATTGCTGATAAGAGGAGTAGCTCAATAATACTGATCTAAATTGTTTGTGGCTGTGAAAGGGATGAGTTTTTTCTGCAGATTCTTGTGGAGGATGATGCACGTATAGTTTTTAACCTGTTTAGATAACTAAAACCCTATAAAATGTAACGTTTGCACCTAATTAAAAAAATCCTGTTATTATTATCCCCCTGAGAAGGAACATTGTAATAGGATTATGTCAAACATCATAAAAAGCCCCTAATTACGATGACATCCATGTCCATGATGAGTGTAATTATAATTTGGATTATTTTTGTTTATCTTTATTCTTTATGTTGCCTCAGGCTCTTGGTGACCCTAGCTGGGTCTCTCAGTGGGCCAGTTTAGCTGCTAATCAAGCCAGGACAGACCCAGAAGGCTCTGGTGCAGAAGCAGCAACATTCCTGCACAAAGAAAGAGGTATGTTTTTTTCAAACCCATGAGAACAATGCTTGAATAATACTTTAAAAATGTACATACATTGTGAGACAGTATCAAATCATATGTTGAGTTTGGTTTGTCTTTCTTGCTTAGGAGCTGATGCCTTTGAGTCTACAGCCCCTCCCCTGGACAAAGGTGAACCCTCTTCCAGCCTGACTGACCGTAAGCGCAGGACCCTCCCCCAGCTCCCAGTGGATGACCCCCGGGCTAAATCCAGTCCCAAAGCACTGAGGTCTGAGATAGGGGAGAAACAAGACACGGAACCCCAGGAAAAAGAGAACAAGGGAGACGGAGAGTCCCCAACCCCCATGGAGGGTGTAGGAATGACCAACAAGCTGAAACAAAGCTCCACCACTTCCTCTCCATCTAAAGGTCCTATCCGGACCAGCGAAAGGAGGAAGAAGTCAGAGGAGAGGAATGAGAGAGAAGCAGGAGAAGGAGGAGAGAAATCCGGGAAGCTTCTTGTCCGCCAGGGTAGCTTTACCATAGAGAAGCCCAGTTCTAGTGTCCCTCCAGAGCTCATCCCTCGGATCAACAAAGGCAACAATGGGCGTGAACGCAGTGACTCTGTGGGCAGTATGGATACAGCAACTCTACTTAAAGACACAGAGGCTGTCATGGCATTTCTGGAGGCTAAGCTCAGAGATGAGAACAAACTAGACCAAAAAAGTGGTAAAACTCCTCTAGGTACTGGCCAATGCCTTCCTGCTCGGACTGGCTCTATATCTCCTGAGTCAGATGTGGACACAACAAGCACAGCTAGTCACGCTGCTGCAGAAGCAGGGGGAAAGACTGCAACTGGCAGCATGCAAAAGCGAAAGTCTTTTAGCAGCATGCATCGGGAAAAGAGCAACATGAGCACAGCCTCTAAGACAACCTCTGGAAACTCTAGTGCTCGGGAACGCTTGGAGAGGAAGGCTAAAGGCAAAACGGCTGAAGCAACAACCCGGAATGAGACACGTCGCTCCTCGCAGCCCACCTCTAGAGGGCGCCAGCCTTCTCTGGATCTCACTGATGATGACCAGACCTCTTCCTTCCCCATCTCAGACATTCTTTCTTCAGACCAGGAAACCTATTCTGGGCCTTTGGGGAACTCGGTGCATAGACGAGGCTCAGAGGATGTCCTCAATTCCAAACTTGATGGCAGATCTTCCAAAACGAGCATGAGCAGCGCCTCTAAAAGCAACCGAAATCTTCAGGCAGCAACAGCCTCTTCACTAAATAAACAGGCCTCTCTGCCTCAACCACGGCCCACCAGAGCCTCCCTACTCCGCCGGGCCCGTCTGGGTGATACGTCTGACACAGACCTGGCCGACGCAGACCGTGTTTCTGTAGCCTCAGAGGTGTCCACAACAAGCTCCACCTCGAAGCCACCAACCGGTCGGAAGGGGTTGTCACGGCTGGACATGCTGGCTCAGCCGCGGAGGAACCGTCTGGGCTCCATCTCAGCGCGCAGTGACTCAGAGTGCACAGTAAGCCGGCCCTCCTCCTCTTCGACCCGCCTGTCCGCCGAGACCGCTCTACGTCTCGGCCTGCGCTCCTCAACACCCACAGAAAACCGTCTGACGTCAAAGATGAGAGCAAATAGCGTATCAAAACTCAACGAGCCAAAGGCCAAAACCACTACATCTGGATACTGTTCGCCCACAGGTGAGCAAAGAGAAAATAAATACCTTCATTATCAACAAAACCTAGACTATTGGTTAATATTGAGTCAGCGAAAGAAGAAATAAAGTAACATTTTTACATTTTCAACAGGTCTATAAGAGATCAGCTGCTGCCAGACTCATCAAAATTAAAATAAACTGAAAGTTTACATTTTTAACTTTGTTCAGCATCTTGTTTGTGGCTAAGTGGCAAAAAAAACAGCTGTCAAGTATTCANTTAAAATAAACTGAAAGTTTACATTTTTAACTTTGTTCAGCATCTTGTTTGTGGCTAAGTGGCAAAAAAAACAGCTGTCAAGTATTCACAAGTATTCAGATGTTTCATAGATACAGATCAAAGTAATAAAACAGAAGCATTCAAATATTCAGCCTTCACGTTTTCTACTGAAATTCTTGCTCTCACACTTTAATGAATTTAAAATGTGCCTTTAAATGTCACTGAGAATAGAGGATTATTTTAAAAAGGACGTCTAGTAGCTCCATGGTCAACCAACTGTCTTCAATCAGTCATTGTAATGACAATGAAGAGTGTTGGCGATGCGTCCTGTTTGCTCTCATTATGGTGTGTTCACTGATTGGAAAACACAGCAGACTTAAGGGATTTCTTGGTGCATTTATGGTGTAAACAGTTTTCAGTAAAACGCCCAGGCTGTCGTGTCATATCCTCATCCATTGGTTTTCGTTGTTCAGAATGCTCTCAGCCAGAACCTGCAGATGATGATGCAGAGGAAGAGCTTATGGGTACAGTACCAGAACTATTAAGTCCAATAGGACTACTCGTGTGCAGTGCATGTGTGTATTTTAACATCTCAGACCTGGGTCTAAAATCATCCTCCTCAGGAGGTGTAGAGTGTTTTTTGTTAAGGATATATATATAATCTTTATAATTAAAGGAAATTAAAAACAAACTAAATAATAGTTTTTATTATTAAAACGTCATAAGTCTCTGCAATGATAACCCAGCTCTACCAAGCTTTTTATAGTTAACTTTGTTTGCCTATCCTTAAATCCATCCAGTAATGCTATATTTATAAGCAAAATACTTTACTCAACCTGTAACACTTTGTCCTTGTTACTCTGAAGAAAGGTGTCATCTCATCGCATCAGAATTGGACTAACAGACCTGCTGTTTGAATGTTTGAAGACAACTTAACATGCAGCATTGTTGCTTCTTGTACTTTGATGCATTTAAAGCTACAGTGTGTAATAATTACAGGGATATACAGTCAGAAATGT
>NW_015150619.1:886542-906623 GCF_000732505.1 Cyprinodon variegatus
TGCGGTCTGCAGTCTGGACGTTAGATGTCGCTGAAAATTACACACTGTAGCTTTAAGAGCTTTGAAATATTTTTTGCTGCTTTTTTATGCTTTTATTGTTGCTGAACATGCTGCCCTGCCAAATCAATCCTTCACAGATTTAGAGCGGGCTAATTTCATCTGGAGAGGAGTTCATGCTTGTAGCACACAGTGGTGGTCAGAGGTTTACCTACACTCATCATAGGACCAAATGTCAGAGAGCACTGGTCTTAATGAAACATGAGTGAAAAAGTTTGCAGCATTTAGCTTCTGGAGAGTCCGAACTGTAAGGAACATATAAAGACTAAATATCAGGACTGGGTCTGTGAGCCTAAACATTATTAAGGACTGACAGAATTATGTCAAACTTGTTTATTTGCACAAAAAGTTGTTTTTAAATGGAATTAAATTAGGTTTTAGTCAAACATTAGTGATGTGTTTAAATTTCAGTTTCATTTTGACCAGACTTGCACTGGAAAAAAAATCAATTTTTGCACCAGATTCTTGTTCGTTGAAGTCAAAGTGTGGTCCCTCATGATGAGGGTTTGATTACCTCTGAACACTATTTAAAGCTTACATTTATTCAGACTGAAACTGCTATCAAAGCAGATCCATCTTGAGTTTGTTCAATCGAAGCAGAGTTGACCTGGGGCTTTATTCGTGTTACTGTTGCAGTGTCCAGCAGCAGCCGGTGGAGGCGTCTGCCACCGGAGTACGGATCCACCTCTGAAGAGGAGTTTGGTTCCGGCCGGAACTCTGCAAAGCATGGAGTTCGCTCCCACGTCCGGCCCCATCATCTCGTCCAAAACCGCGGCTCAAAGCTCAGCTCCACCTCAAGCGCAGGACCACCAGGAGTGGGGCAGGGTCCCGGCGGCGTAGGCATCAAACACCGCATGAAAGAGCAAGATGGTTACATCAGGGACTGGACTGCTCACAGCGAAGAAATAGCCAGGTACTGATGCTGGCTGATCTGTGCAGGCCTGATTCACTAGTTGACACTGCAGTATATAATAGCTGAATGCGTGTTGTGCTGTAGAATCATTCTGAGTCCTAAAGAGCCCTGTCTGATTAACAGGTTGTTCCCATGTGTGCGCAGGATCAGCCAGGACCTGGCTAAGGACCTGGCCATCTTGGCCCGTGAGATCCACGATGTTGCCGGGGAGATAGATTCAGTCAGCTCCTCCGGCACCGCCCCGAGCACCACCGTCAGCACAGCTGCCACCACCCCGGGCTCGGCCATCGACACCCGGGAAGAGGTAGGCCCTGCACGCCCCACGCAGCCGGACATACAGGAGAGCATGAAAAAGGTGCCTGGTTTTCTTCTTCTTCTATTGCTTTATTGTGTGTACTTCTATCGCAATTTTCCCGTTTCTTTAAAGGGGTCATTGAATGATTCTATAGGGTATTTGGTGCTGGTCCTTAAGGTCTCTGAATAGGGTGTGTAACATTGGTTGGGCTAAACAAGGCATATTTGTTGTTCTATGAGCCCTAATGCAGGCCTGGTTATAAGCCCTAGAATGAAACTAGTTTTCTTCCCTTTTATGGTATGCTCATGAATATGATGAGCTGTGCGCTGATTGGTTGGTTTACAATGAGCGAAGCTGCTGAGCAAAGACGCATCATAGCAACAAGCACTCACTCACTGAAACATCAAATTGTTGATATGGTAGGGTGACCAGACGTCTTCTTTTTCCCGGACATGTCCTACTTTTCATGCAAAAAGAAATGTCCAGGGGAATTCAAAACTGTCCAGGATTTTGGTCGACTACAGTCCTGGAACTTACGGGAGTCTTGGAATATCTGTTACCAGCCTGCCAGCCCCCCTCCTCCGGCTGAGGATGGGCGGCTCATGCTCTCTGCTGAGGTCCGGTCAGCAGCCCAGCAGCCGACACTGGGCTGCAAAAGTACAGGCCAGAACCAAATAAGGCAACATCACCGAATTGACGTCAACTCGGTGCTTCATTTGAATTAGCCTGTTTTATGGTATAAGTTTAGAATTCTGAGATTTGAAGAAAAATGAGGTTTCGATGGGGTTTGAACTTCTCTGTGCGTCCATTTCAACCACTGAACTATCATTCATCCATGACAATGTAAACTCCGTTTTGCATTCTATGACTCCTTTAAGACTGCTTTTCTGCTGCTTCATAGTTCTGATGTGCTTTTATTTCTCTACATTTACTTTTAAATTTAACTTCTATGAACTCTAAAATTGTTAAAAGCCTAGCTTTCTTTTTGATAAAGTAGATAACCATTTTGCTCATATTCTAATATTCAGTGGCGGCTGGTGGGGTTTTCTCCATGGGGGCTATAAGTTAAAAAAAGACGTATAGCAAAAACCAATCAAACATATACCAAGTTATTACTCCATATTTATATGAATGCCAACAACAAATAACATTATAAAAACAAAACCTAATTTCATGTACAGGTTTATTTTTTTTTATATACGGTAAATCTTGCCTTTCTGAGGCTTTGTGAAGGCAAATCTGTGTTTTGCATGGCCTAATATGGCGTCACAAACCTAAAAATGTAATTACCAATTTAATAATGGAGAATCTATTGGTCAGCTTTATATATTTTTTTTTAAATATAAAAACTATAAGTACTAAAAGTACACTATATTATTTTCCATGTGAATCCCAGATTCTTCATGTCTCTTTGCCTTTTCTAAAAAGTGTTTTAAATAATGGTTCCTATATTTATCCATGCTGGGTTAGATCCTGACGTTAGAAAAAGGATGCAGGGAAAGCAGAATACAGGATTAGCCTCGCTACATGCAGTTAGCCAAGCCTTCTTGCTAAACCAGGTCCTGGAAAAGGACATTTCTTGCAACATTTCTCTCTCTCTCTCCAATGCGTCTCCACTTCCGCAAGTCGACCTGTCAATCACCTGCAAAACCTCTGCGCTGTGGTGGAAGGTGGTGAGCAAATACACTTCCTGTCACCTCAGGTCGCTGCTTAGCAGCGCCCTAGGCTATCCTATACCTTTGTATTGCAGAGGAGCTACTGCGCATGTACAACTTTTAACAAGAGTCAATGTGAAAACATTCTTGCACCCTAAAAGGTAGTAGGCTTAACTAGTCATTAAAGATTCAATATTTATCTGGCACATATAAAAAAATATAATAATATATTTTGAAATATTTTCAATTTTAATTTAAAATGATATTATAATTTTTTTATGTCTTAATCAGGGTCCTAGCGCCCTCTACTGGCCAGCCACCACTGCTAACATCTTTATGCAACTTATTTAGATATAACTGCAAGATGTTTGGTATATGTTGTCCTCCTTTGTGTCCGCTACATCTTTCGCTGCTCTTTCTCAGTTGGTGGATCGAGTGTTCGATGAAAGCCTCAAATTCAGAAAGATCCCTCCGGTTATTTCGTCCAATAAGCCACCAGAGATCAATGGAAAGCCTGTGGAGCACCAACCCAGAGCCCCGGACAGCCGGGAACCACGGGCCTTACGGAGGCGCACCTGGAACCGAGAGGAGGTGAGGAGCAGATAGACAGGAGGAGGTGTTTCAGTTTAAGGTATGCTTTAATTTTTTAATTATGGTGTTTTTTTAGGCGGTGTTGGACAGCCTTCTTATCCACTCCGTGTCTCAGCTGTCGACCAAGATCAGACACTCCGTGGACAGAACAGCAGGAAAGATCAGGTATTTATAATTATTTACAGATCCTTTTAAACTGATTTTTCATCAGGTTGAAACCACAAATTCTGCTGCGTTTTTTTATTTGAATCTAACTTTTAGCCGATATAGTCTTAAAGCTGGTAGAGACGAGCTATACCAGTGGCTAAAGAGGATTATAGAAACTCTAGACTTACGATGGTTTATAACCTCTGTATGTGGCCCTACTGTTGAAAAATGTAAAAAAAAAAAAAAAACTCACTGATGTTGTAAATACAAATGTGTGATTGTTTTTCTTCTCTCCCAGGATCTTGTTCAAAGATAAGGACAGGAACTGGGATGAGATTGAGAGTCAACTGAAGTCAGAGAGTGAAGCTCCACTTCTGAAAACCTCCAATAAGGTACAGAGAGCTATCCGTCTAAGCTGGGATATTTAAGAAGAGCGTAAGTCAAAAATCTGTGGAAGTTATCATTTATTATGATTTTATTCTCTGCAGGAAATCTCCTCGATTTTTCTTGAACTAAAGCGAGTTGAGAAGCAGATCCAAGGTAAAGCAGAACAGATCCTCCAAAGATAAAAGCTTACAAATAAAATGCAGAAGTTAGATTGATTAAATGCTTATGGTCTCTCCTTCCACGTCTCAGTGATTAACGTGATGGTAGACCCAGACGGGACTTTAGACGCCTTGGCCAGCCTCAGCCTGAGCAGCCCGACCAAGTCCCAAACCTCCAAAACCACGCCTCCCTCCACCAGCAGCCCAGCCAAAGACTCGCTGCCAGAGATCCTTCCGGGGCCTGGAGCTTCAGCAGCCTCCACCAGGGTTCAGTCCTCCACCAGCATGGAGGGCAGCACGAGAGAGAGCATCGTAGGTCTGGGTCTAACAAGCGTTGGAGGGCTGCCATTCAGTCGCAGGCGGCCGAGTGGAGAAGAGGCCATTGCACAGAAATGAATAGAGCGGTTTAGATAGGGAATCAATAAGACCCGGGCATGTAGTAGTGCGTAGCTGGCTGACAGAGACACAGTCTTCTCTTTATCCATCGGTCACCATTTTCCTGGCTACTTGTTGACTGATTGATCATCTAAACACCCTCATACAGAACCTGACCCATGATTAATCAAATAGCCTGACAAAAACCATCTCCGCCTCCAGCTGCTTGGCCCAGTAACCCACCTGTCATCCTAATGGATGGACGGATGGACGCTACCAGCGGACGGCCTCCTTCCCCCCTCATTCCTTCCTCATGTGTTTGGACCCTTCCTACACTAACGACATGCCTTAAAACACCTCCTCCATAGCAGCATTACACCTTTTCCACCTCAGACGCCACACATTTTTTATGACTTAATTTTTCAGACAAATTGAATGCATTGCAAAAAAAAAAAATAATCGTTTTAGTTGCAAACAAGGGTTGGAATATAGAAGTATTGAGATTATGCCGGAAATAAAGACCCATTTTAACTCAAAGAAAATGATCTTAATCGACTTATAGCTGCTGACTTGCCTGTTTAACTCCTCTCCCCCTTTTTGTCCTCTTTCTTCCGTAGCTTAAACTCATATCAACATGGCGGCTTCAGCCAGCAGAGCAGCTTGGCTCATTGCTCACCAAAGTGTAGCCATTTTCACACTGTTGTGCCATTTTTTTAAACCAATATATTTTTAGAAAGTAAAAAAAATTTATGTTTTGCTTTGCTGGATGTGAACAGCCATATTCTTTCCTAGTATAGGTGAATCTGCATCCTTATTTATAAGCCGCCATGAAAAGAGGAAGAAAAGAGTTTGATTGCAGCAACTCACACAGAACATTTTTTTTAAATCAAACAATTATGAAGCAGCGATAAAACCTGCTGTTTGTAAATAACTGATTTTTTTTTTTTAATCACTGGTGCTAAATAACTGGTTCCCCTATCAGTTGAGATAAAAATGTGATGTCAGTTTGCCCGTTTTAATTAATTAAACCTCGTCTGACACAAACAAACCTTATTTTTGTAGCAAAACAATCAGTTATTGTTAAACCAGAGCATACATGAGGGGTATGTTCCTTTCTATTTTCTTTATACAGGGCCTTTTTATTTATTTACGAACAGGATTACGGGTCAACTGAAGAGAAAATGTTCTGTGTGAGATTATATTAGTGTAAAAGATTCATTTTTATAAGGCTTTTTAAGGGTGCTAATTGATGTAGAAGGTGCTGTGTCTATTTTTTCCCCCAATCAGCTATATTTTCTAATTTTCTCCTGTGGTATCATGGAACTTCTATTTCACTGAGTCGCTGTTTAAACCCATAGTTTTTTTTTTTGCCACTGTAATCCATAAATCTTTAATAAGGAGTCTCTAAGATAACATAAATCACAAATATCCCTTTTCATTTTTAAAAATAGCTGCCGTCTTTTATGAATTCGCTTGCAAACCCTGAGGCTTCGTTCAGCGTCACCTATGAAGGGTCACTCCAACTTACCTGGACTGTTTCAAACGGCTTGTTTTCCTTTTATTTTCAACAACTCCGCCGCTTTTTTAGTTACTTTACAGAGACTCAGCATTCTAACATCTCCTCAGCTTGTAGTCTGTATGTAGACTAGGTAAAAGATTAAAGCAGTGTATTAGTGCTTAGAAACCTAAAACAATAGTGATTTTAGGTACCAGAATACATGTACTCTGTACTGTACTGTATGCTGATTTTAAATGCCTGAAAGTGCCCGTTTGAAAGGACGGAGGGGCATTGATTAATAAGAAAAAGGTGCAGTTCTTTAAAGGATTTATTTTGCACATCTCATAAAGCATTAAACTGAGGATATCAGTCTGTCTGGTATCAGAAGTGACTGCCTTGCTTGTCTGAACCTGTTTTGTTGCCACTTCTTCCTTCTCCTGATGCCCATTGAAAACCTTAGGGGACTGTGAATGCTAGGTACATGTAGGTATATTTTGTAAATGCTACACGTGTCGTTGAATCAGTGTTCTTTGTATTTTGTTTTTCTTACTTTGTAAAGGAAAAATACTTTTATTTATTTTGTTTTAATATTATGTGGATGTTTTAAGCATTTTATATTCGTTCAACTATCTGCATTCTTACTGTTAATAAAAAAAAGAGCTATTCACTTGTCCCTCTGGTGATGTTTGATTCATATTTTAACAGGCTCAAGGTTAGATTTTCTTTACTATATAATCAAATCTCACAGATAGCCTTCCAAGTTTTCCAATCATTTCGTTGTAGGATCCCGCTTTAAAAGATATAACTTCACTTTTTGACTGGTTTTATTACTTAGCCCTATTTACTCTATATGTTCAGTTTTATTTTCTATACATAATGCACCATAAAATCAAATAAAATTAATCTTTAAAAAATCTTATATATATAGTTAAAGGCTCATTATGTGTTCTGTAGGTGTACAATAAATGGTTATATATATTCCCTTTGATAAAAGTCTCAGGTCCTCTTGGATTTACCTCTCCAAACTATATGTCTCTATTTCTTAGATTCTTTTTTGTCCCATTCTTCTTTACCGAATGTCTAAAGCTCAGTAGGTTTGGATGTACATCTTTAGTATACTGACATTTCTGAAATGTTTTTTGGACTGAGGACTGGGTTCTGGCTGAGCATCCTAAAGATGATAACAGGAAGCCACACATTTGCAATTCTGGCTTTTTTTTTTAAAGGATGGAAGGTGAATCCTTGCCTTATTCCAAGTTTCAGAATCCTCTAAATGCACTGTTACATTTTTTTCCCCCCAGTAGCTCTACAGTTGGCAACTGTGATTCCCAAAGCATGAATCTGCCACCACCATGCTTTAAATATGGAATTCTGTGGGTAAAAAACAGGGTATTCATCTCTCAGGTAATAAGATCTGTTTTTGTTTCTGATCTGATGATCTATCTTTACTTTTAGTAAAGTTCATACAGGCTGTCACACCTTTTGGTGATGCGTGACCTATGAATGGTAACTTTTAAGAAATAAAAGCCAGAGTGATTGAGGAAATGGTCAACCTTCGGCATGGTTTTATTGTGTGCACACGTTGATGTAAGTTCCTACGGTGATAAATGTTTCTAAAGTGTAGGGGTGTGAGAACTTTGCGGTGGGCAGCTCTGTTTCTACTAAACCCTGTTCTATGCTTCAGGCGATTAATCATGTCGACTCAAAATGCAAATGAGTCCACAAATCTTTTGTGAGGCCTGAGGCCTCTTTACATTTGAATACCCGACAGTTTGAATCTTTTCATCAGCAACTATCCCAAAAGCAGAAATCGTTCCCTCCGCTTAGCTCACTGATTTCAAGGAGAGATCTTGGCAAGCACATGACATCTTGTGAAGACTCTGCAACCAAAACAAAATTTTCACAGTGGAAAAAAGTTTTACACAAACGAAACTTCTCATTTTGTCCCAAGCCAGAAACATTTTGAAATATAGCACAACATTTGTGAAATGGTTCTGAAGAAGAAGGAAATCAACCTTTTTTGAAAGTGTTTAAATTAAAAACATGGGAAAAAATGAAGCAAGAACTCATTGAGCCAGGACATTGGCTTTACTCCACTGTCCTGTAGCTCTGGCTAAATGTATAGGAAATTCTGCAGAAAGGTTTAAAAAAACTATCCATCTTCCCATCAAAACTTACCGGTCCATTAGCCTATGCTAAAATAAAACATGCCCACGGCATGATGCACTCAACACCCTGTTTCACAATGTGAAGCTTTCTCAGGGGGTTGGATTTTTGTCTTTTCCCCCCCAAACATAGCATTTTGCATTTAGGTTAAAGAAATCAAATCCTGCGCTCAGAGCCTGCCGTCCTTTCATTAGATAAGTCTAACACAGTTGACAGTCCTGTGGGATCAGATGGATAACCAGGTCTAGGCAGGTTTGCAGATGTGTAACTCTGATTTGATGAAAGATTAAACCAAGTGTTCTGAGGTGTTAAGATATTAGAATAAATTTCTCTCTTTAGAATTTGACTGTTTTTTGTTGCTTAATATATACATACACACATATATATACGTACAAGTTTTATGACAGTGATCTAAAATCCAAACGTTGGACAAAACGACCTTAAAAGCCCTCTGTAAAAAAAAAACCCGACAAGAGCCTTGAGAGTACTTATTTTATTAACACCACAGAGTTTCCACATTTGTGTCACTGTTCCATTCAACAGGAATGATGTCAGACAGGAGACATTGACACGACAAGGCCATCGACACAGAGTGATGAAGGTTAGCCGGGGGGCCATCCCAGTGTGCGCCCACCCAGCACGTGGATGTGGATGTGGTAGACAGACTGGCCTCCATCAGGACCGTCGTTGATGATGATCCTGTAGCCTTTTGACAGGCCTGCCTCCTGAGCGAGCTTCTTTGCAACTATCAGCATGTGGCCTAACAACTGCAAAAGCAAAGGCTTCATTTGAAATACTAAATTTAAAATACCAATATCACAATGCAACAATTAGATTCCCAAATAAACATAGTAATATACAACAGAATAATAAATACTAATTAAAGAGCATACAAGTCTGTTTCTTAAGGCTGAGAAATATACTTAAAATGCACTGCAACTCAATAGGAATGACAACACACTGAAATATTAAAAATGTTTCAGTACAAAATTATTTTTTATTAACTCTTCAAGTTATTAACAAATTGATTCCCCCAATTATAAATTAAAATAATAAAAGTTAGCTATTAAATTAATAAAGTTAAACTATTAAATCATGGCGTTTCTTGTCAGTCGTAGTAATCCAGTTTAAATACATTAGTAAATGGCTCCATCTAGTGGTCAGCGGTATAAATGCACCTAAATTCAATTTTAATCCAGAGAATTATTTAGAATCCTACTTACTGCTGCATCACTTTCCTCGGCTTGAGAAAGCTGGACAATTGGTTTCTTTGGGACTACCAGGATGTGAGTAGGAGCTTGTGGAGAAATATCAGGGAAGGCAACACACTAAAATTCACAGGAGAGAGGAATAAAGACAGTTTGGAAAAGCTTCTGTTTTAAGGCTGTAAATGTGATCAGAATTTAAAATACAGCAAAACAAAACAAAAGTGAAACTGCATGTTTTTTTTTTTATCCAACATTATTTCAAGATGATGCATATCTAAAAATAGCATTGCATGCAGGGACATTTCTGCATCGTTGTGTTCTGCATGTTTTGTAATCAATTATTGCATGCTTGATTTTTAGGCTGCAAGTAAAGCTCTGAATTGGCAAGTAAAGCCAATTGGAACGTGACCAAGTTGCAGCAAGAGGCATAGGTACAAAGGCGCACATACCTCCCCGTTTGAAACCAATTTAAATTAATAACTTGCTTTTCTATTTGGCTCTCAAATATTCACATTTCGCACACTTTTTAGGCTTGTAAATTCAACCAACACACTTTGTCTTAGCCTGTTTTCTTGAAAGCTAGCTCAGAACCATGCAAGCGATCAATCCTGCAGCGAAAGTGAACCACAGAGGGCCTGAGCTGCAATTAAAATCCCCCAGGACGGATCGCTATAGCCGCATACCTGATCGTCCTCATGGATCAGGTTGGCGGGGATTTCTTTACGCACGATTTTTCCAAATATCGTGTCTCCACCCGGCTGGGCAACCTGCGCTTTCGCCGTTTCATCAGCCATGTTAACGTAGATGAAACGAGGGGTGGAGCACTTTCCACTTTTAGTTCGGTTAGAGCACGTCGAACGCTGATTGGCTAGAAAATGACGTAGCCTCAAATCGTTCGCTGATTGGCTAACCTACTGCAATCATAGGAAGTAGGTAGAAAAACTCACCATGGGGTAACTTTTTTATATATTTTTATTTTTTTTAATTAGCTTATTTATTTGTTTATTTATTTATTTTTGGGGGGAAGGGGGGTGGGGATTGTTTTTATACATAGCATTTCCTATCCCCACTCCATTCCAGTAGATGGCGGTAATGCTCATAAACAAGATGCTTGGCATCCGCTATAAAAAAAAGAAGAAGGAAGGACAGGCAAAGAATTGATGAATATTGGGAAATGAAGGAAATATAAAGGATATTCACAGATTAAGGAAAGTATTATCTATTTATCTACAGCATACATAATTAAAAAATAAAATTGGATGTAAAGTAATGTTGCTACACTCTCATGCACAGTAGGTGGCGGTATGCACGTTAAAGTTGCTTGCGATCCACCATACTATAACAGAAGAAGAACTCACAATGGGAACTCGTTTGAAGGTGATTTGTTTAGCAATATTTATGTGTTTTTTTTTTTAACCCTGTTAGCGTAATTATGAAAAAAATATATCCTTTTCAAAAATATGAAGCCGCCCCAAAGCTTCAGTAATATTTGTTTACATTCACAGTTGTTAAATGTGTAGCGATTTGTGCTTCTAAACGCAGGTCCTGAGCGTGTTTAAAAAGCTGCACAGGACGAGGGTTGATGTTTTCAAAGATGATACAAGAGCTCTGACAGGTGAGTACGCCTCGGCAGGAGAAATAACAAATACTGTGCTTTTATACTAATGTGGTTTCTTCTTGTCTTCTCCCTCACAGCTGCGCGGTTTAAGATCAACGAGGAGTTCAAGAAGAACAAAAATGAAACATCAGAAGAAAACATTGAGAAGGTCCAGAGCAAAAATGATCTAATGACTTTACTTGCAACAGGAATGTAAAATCGGTTCCCACTGCTACAAAGACAGAATGCCATATCGGTTGTTACTGTTAAAATGGTCTGTATAGATGTTGTCCTTTTAGAGCAAATGGCTGAATTTAGTTTTTCTCCAGTTAATCCGACTAGCTGCACATAGCATTAGATGTTCATTTTGTCAATTAGGGAAAACAGCTGTTGAGACATTGCTCTGTTTAAAAACATTATTGTTTCCCTGTTAAATCAGGATTGAGCTGAATTTACCAATGGTTTTTGGTTAGCTGGATGATTTTACTGCCCACTCCTAAGGTTTATTACTGGCAAACCTGAATGTAACCTGTCTGACAGCATGAAGTAGCCCAAAAGATTTCAAAAAACAAGATGCCATGCCTCGCTCCACAGGCCTTACCTGTGTTAATTAAACTCAGTGTTCATGGTGATAAAAGAGAGTTCCAATGTTAGCAGCTTTGCTGATCAAAAAGAAAACAAAGGCCCCTTTGAGATTTCTCAAAAACAAGATTTCCAAGGCTTTGGGAAAATATTCTGTAAACTGACAAGTGGAACTTTTCCTTTTCTCACAACTGGCACACAACTAACTTGGCATTTCAGAAAAAAAAAAGTGATGCTAAGGGGCTGTTTTGCTGCCTGAGAAGCTGGGCGAATTGCTGTAATTCTTGGAACCATATATTCTGTTTTTAGCAGGTAATCCTGAATGAAAAAGGCCAGGTATCAAGTTGGTTGCCTTAAGGTCACTTCCACCTCTGATTAGTCAAAGTTAGGCTTAGGGCTGAAACAAATAATCGGATTAATAGATTATTGAAACAATTGTCAACCGATTTAGTAATCGATTGATCGTTACTTGAATTATAGACATTCTTAAGCATGCATTTAGCTGACAGAGCAACCCACTAAGAGCAGTAATTCTACCAAAATTATCAAAAAAAATATAAAAATATTTTGCATTTAAGATTTAAAAAAAAAAAACTCTTTCAACTGTCATTAGGCTTTATGCAGAACTCCTCAATTGGAAAACTTTCAGTTTCTCCTGGTTTAATTTAGTAAAAAGTCTTCTTTAAGAAACCTTTGGCTTTCCGTTTATTAATCGATTAATCAAAAAATTATCAACAGAGTAATCAATTTGTAAAATAATCGTTAGTTGCAGCCCTAGTAAGGTTGTTCATTCTTGGAAACTCTAAAGTGATCCGATTAAATGATTTGTCAACAATACAAGACTAATTTCAGCTTATTTTAAGTTCTTGATGGCTCTTGCTGATGCCCAGGCTGGCCCACTCTTTTATTAGGTGTTGGGGGTTATAGTTTTTCACATGTTATCATAATTTAACATTCTCACCTTGTGTTTCCTCTGGTTCTCTGTAAAATCAAACTTGTTTGGTTTAACCCTTGTTTTTTTTCTTGTTTTTTTTTTTAGATGATTAAAATGGGCTCAGATGTGGAAGCTGTTCTTCGTGAGACAGTGCTGCAAGTGGAGCATGTTGAAGAAAACAAGCTCTGTATGAAATGCTTCTTCTCCTCACACATTGTGGTTTCCTACATAAGTACCTATGTTTGAAATGTCTATGCTATACAACTCTTCATTCACCCTGTATTTTTCCCTTCCCTTCCTTATGTCTCACAGTGCTTCGACCCAGAGACGGTCTCCTCCTGGAAAATGTGCCGTATTGTGATGAACCCAGGAAAAAATCATGATCCTATTTATTTATTTTTGTGCATCAGCAAAGAGACATTTATCCATCACTTCCACCTACGGTTAAATGGATACGACGAAACTGTTTAATGTTGTGATGACCTCCTAGACGAATCTAGTTTGGCTTGAAAAGAAATGTGCCATAAACTTGATTCCATTATTTTCTGTACAGTATTTCATTAAATGTTTTCAGATTTGTTCTGGTATGCTTTAAGGTGCTTGTAATAAATGCAAACTGGTGCAAAACTAAATTTCTGATACTGGAAAATTGCATATGATGTTTATACAAGCTACTTGTTTCATTTTGCTCAAGAAAAAGATATTTATCTGGTTTGTTAGTGATTATGTTTTAAAGTGTAAAAAAAAAAAAATGTTAGATTTCTAGTGAAAAATACTCAGAAGAATTCCGTGTTATTTTTATTTTTTTCTGCCTTCAGAAACAAACTATAAGAAATTAGTTCTTGGGGGTAATGGTGACAAATCTACCACAATTTTTACAGTGTATTTATTATATAATAGGTAAAATATTGGGCTTATTGTGGTACTTTGTGGTACTGCTGACACAAATCAAATTCATGAAATTATAAAGTAAGTTTTCATACTTGTTTTTTTAGTAAAAGCATAGCAGTTTTAAATTGAAGCACAGTTTAAAAGTCAGGGTTAGCTGGAAAAATATTGCATAGTATTCATTTTCCTAGAGGTTGTCATAATTAAAAATACCAAAATTTCATATGCTGTTATATCCAACACAGGGAAATCTAGAACATGATTTCAATATGGCTTTGTGTGACAAATAATTTGGGAACTAGTTATTTTTTTTTTTAAGTAAGTCAATCTTTATATTTTGTAAAGCAGGATTTTTTTTTATTACCTTTTCTGATTTTGAATCCTGCTTCACACGCTCCGCACGGTAGGTGGCGGCATTTGAGTTCAGAAAGTACCCAGCTCTACTATTAATCCAAAGAAGAAGAAGAACGGTATCCTGGCAACGCTTCTCAGTTAGCTAGCTCTTCATCTCAATGGTTAAAAAAAGGTAAGAATCCCCGAAAATAGTTTGTCTTCTATCACGTAGCTCTTCTATAAACATCGAAGTGTTTCTGTAGAGCTTCCTGAGTTTGTTCTCTTATGTTCTTTACAGTACAGACACGTTATGGGAGTTAGCAGCGGCGGAGGTCCAGAACCGGGAGAACGATGCTGAAGAGGGGCACGGAAGAGAGGCGGTCTGCGAACGGACGGTGTTTCTAATGGGGAGCAAGGCAGGGGTCCGTACAGTCTCATGAAGAACCATTTTATTGGTTTGAATTGTTGAAAGACAAACTTTAAACCTTGAAAGGATTCAAACTTACTGCATATAAATTGACTTTTCAGGGTAAAACGT
Organism: Cyprinodon variegatus; assembly: GCF_000732505.1. NCBI lineage: Eukaryota > Metazoa > Chordata > Actinopteri > Cyprinodontiformes > Cyprinodontidae > Cyprinodon > Cyprinodon variegatus. The sequence continues at coordinate 900,865 of NW_015150619.1, forward strand.
CCATTCTCTTAAGATGTCTAGAGAGGTGAGTAGTTTATTTGACACTGTGTCAGAATAATCCAACAAAAATAAATGATTATATACAAGGTATTTTTATTATTTCCTGTAGTTTGCCACATCGTGTCAAATAATATGTATTTAATTTGGAGTTAATGTAAAATAGTCACACAAATTAGAGGGGAACACATTTGCTGATTTTTTTTTTTTTTTTTTTTTTAACTGCAGCTTTTTTTCCCATAAACTCTCAAGTTCAATCAAATGTATATTTTCTTTTTCTGCTCAAGGGATGAAACCCCGAAGCCAACCCTAGCACTGGAGTATACTTTTGGCAGAAGGAGCAGTGCACACAGCACAGTAAGTGCACACCATGCTATTTTATACTCTCAGACTCCTCTACGAGATTTCTAACAAACTAAAGACGTAGATATGTTGTTAAATATTTCATCGATAAATATCCATTTTGCAAAGCAGTGTAATTGCCTGTGGACAGCAATTATCCAGGCTTTCTTTATTTCTGAGCTCTTATCAGCTGCTTGAAATTGATAAGAGAGTGATTAGAGTATTAACAAGGAGGCTAAAACTGTCAGAATTGAAGTAGATTTAGTTGAGGCTCAAATTACAGCTTTGAATGGTTTCTGCAGGCATTTTTTTCAGTCTGTGTATTAGGTGGACCTTCTAAGCTGAGAGTCTGCGAAATGTTGTCATGTTTTCTTATTAACTGTAGACAAAATAGACTATTTAACAGCAAAAGTCTTCTTTCGTTTGAATTTGAAGTTCTGATAAAGAGATATTTGTGAGAATATCAGAACAACCAACAAAGGTTCTTAAAAAGGTGATTATTTTGACATCTAATCGATCCCTGATATGTGTTGATTACACACACACATACACTGTATAGTGCCTTGCGAAAGTATTCAGCCCCCTTTAACGTCTTCACCAAAAAAATGACAATTTTAGATCTTTATTTTTGAAGCCTGAAATGTGGCAAAAAGTCAAGAAGTTTAAGGGGGCTGGAAACATATATATATTTATATATATATAATGTATTAAACACACAAGTCTATGTGACCAGTGTCTTGAAAATATAAAAAATGTGTTTTTTTTAACCTGTTTTTCTTAAAAAATGTTTTTCCTCGCTGGGAATTATGATGTAAAGTCCTCATGAGCCTTTATAGATCGCTGGCTATTGTCTCATGATTTCTTCTTTCAGCTCAAAGATGTAACCCACACGTGGGAGCTGGGAGGAGGAACCTCACTCTCAGACCTCATCCAGATTCCCATCACGCCACTCAGCATACGGTGGGCCACCTATTGCTGTGTGCTTAACAGATACATGCTTTAAACCAGAGAGGCAGCCTGTTCCTTAATGTACCAACTAAAAGAGTAGTATGATATATCTCTTTCCTCAGGTCTCTCTCTGTTGTGCTCGTTCTGGACCTTTCTATGCCGAACGATTTGTGGGAAACCATGGAGAAACTTCTGCATTCAGCACAAAGTCAGATCGAAAAAGTCTTTTCTCAGGCACAGAAAGCACAGAAGTACGAAGCTGGAGCCAAGCAGCAGAAAGCTGCTCCCTTAGCAGCTCGGGTCTTACCTAAAGATTACCCAGTATGAATGGAGATTATCTGGGTTTCCCTTTTATGTCTGTGTTTTTCTTGCAGGCATTATTATATTATTACCCCAAACCTTTAACTTGCTCTTTCAACAGGACAGAGAATTGATCAGTCCTTTTCCTGTTCCCCTGCTCATCATAGGCAGTAAATATGATCTATTTCAGGTAAATCGCAAAGTTTAAACTGTGAATACTGAATTCAGTTAAAGGAAGCTGTGTGCATGTAGCGAGAATATTAGTCAGTTTTACACCTTGATGAATTACAGTATGTGGGATCTAGTCTGATTCATGTCAAATTAAAGTTTTTTTTTTTTTTTTTTTTTTTTTTTTTCTTTTTTTTTTTATAGGATTTTGACTCTGACAGGAGGAAAGTTATTAGTAAAACCCTTCGTTTTCTGGCCCACTATTATGCAGCATCTTTGATCGTAAGTGAATTTTAGCATGCTCTCTATGCTTTGGCATTACTTTGAGTTATCATTAAAATGTTTTTCTCTCTGTTTTTCTGCCTGATTTGTCCGTTAGTTCACCAGCATTAAATCAGAGAGCCTCATGTCGAAAACCAAGCGCTTCTTCGCCCATCTGGCCTTTGGTCTGGACGTAGGGTGAGGAGCTAATCACAGGCTAATGCAAAGGTTTGAGTGTGAAATAGTTGGATATAAAAAGGTCAGTTTCTATTTCCAGATTTCTTCTGGACATGTAAATCTTTTAGATAAATGGCTTTCATGGCTTCTGCTCAATGTAAATTCACACGTTCTGAAATGATCAACCTTGAATGTACACTGCAAGGGAGAAAATATTGTAAAACATAAAATGATAAAAACACTGAATCTGAGAAACACAACATACTTAAAAAGGGGTTCATTTATCCATCTATATAGTTATAGTGTAAAGTGGGACAGTTAAAATAAGAAATTGAGAAAACAAAATCAATTATCTCACACTTTTAAATCTATCTCACCAATAGGAACCAAATATTTGCAGTGTAGCATTTCTGATTTTTCTATTCAGTTTCCTCTCTAATAGTGTCGAATATTGGATTCTCTAATGCTCTGTCCTCTGCTGTTTCCTGCTTTCATTTCAAAACAGGAAATCCGTGTCCTTTGACTCTGGTAAACCTCTCATCATCTCAGCAGGCTCCGATTCCTTCAGCGAAATAGGTGAGCACAGTGCCACCTACTGGCCATTTGACGCCACACATTTAAAAGAAACCAGGAACTGCAGTGAAATGAAAAGCTGTGGTTAAAACACAAGATGAGACATCTGCAAATGCATTAAAGACTTTGAAATTAATCATATTTGTCACATAACAACCAAATGTAATGATGATATGATTGTTTGTCAATTGTAAGATAAAAGAAAAATGATGCTTTGTTCAAAGTTTCATGGATAAAGAAATTGAAAGCAAGTTTAGATTATAAGAGTATTTTGAACCGTTAAATGTAGAGAAAAATTATGTCACAACGTTATACCTATTAAATATGTGGCTGTGCTCCTAAACCAGTGGTACTCAAACTAACAGCTATTGGAAGAGCTGAACTAATCATAGTGTTAAGTTTAAAGAGCAAAACTTGAGGGAAAATAACATAAACCAGAATATGCAACCCTGCAGCAGAATGCTTTGTGGATGCTCACCTTCAGCAGGTTCAGGCCACATGGTCAGAGCTAATGGGGGAGTAGGGTAGATGGAGCTAAATTCAGTGGAAGAGGTTCACTTTTCAGTTACATTTAAAACCATAAAGGTACAAAGACCGTTACACTGGAATGGATTAGATCAGCACAGATTTATGTGTCAGAAAGGCACAGAGAAAGTCCAGCCATAAATCTAAAGAAAATCTGTGCTAGGACCTAAATGTTGTCATTCATAGAGGCTAATTTTGCAAAGAAAACAATGGGGGAATACTTCAGTCTCTAGATGTGTAAAGTTAGAAGTCATAGGAGTTTATATGCTGTTCCTTCCTCTCATTGATAGCGAACATTTAGAGGAAGGAAAGTTGGTTAATCACATAAAACTTCAATAGAAAACACTGATTTTAGAATTCAAGGCAACAACATGCTGACAGTTTATGAAATATTGTTTCAGGTATTCCCTCAAAATCTAACTCTTCACTTTCAATCAGGCATGTTTTTCAGACTAAAAGTAACAGTTTGAGTGGCAGTGGTGCAGGGGGTTAACCATGAGACCCATGTGTCAGAGGCCTGGTTCCTCGATGCAGCTCTCACCGTTTGGAGTGTCGGCCCTTTGACCTTTGTCTCCTGTACAGAAATAATCAACACTGAAGACCACTAGTGCATAAAGCATATTAGAAAATAGTAACATTGAAGCAGGTTTTAGGTATGCTTATATTAAGCCTGCAATTTTTTATTAAAAATGTTTTCTCATTAGTGAGAAGTATTTTTTTCATTCGCTGTACACAAGAAATCATCTTACTTAACAGAATTAAGAGCTTTAAACCTTCAGCCTGTTTTTTTAGTGAGCATAGTTACCTGTATTTTAGCAAACAGCTGTATCTTTTGTTTTCATAAGCAGGATAATGAGATAATTTGTCTGAAAAAACTGTTCCCTGGTATGCAGGGGCGCCTCCTATGACTCACGTGGACATTGCATCTCTAAATGCGAAAAACCCAATGGATCTGTGGAAGAAGGTGTATGAGCGAGTCTTTCCCAGCAAGGTAGCTGCTCAGCTTTATATTTCAGGTAATGTTAAAGAACCCAAATGCTCTGAATACAGTGGAGTTACTGTTTTCACAGAGCTACAGTGAGCAGAGAGCACTAAAGGATCCAGCCAAAGACCCACAGTACAGTGAGCCTCAGATTGATGCAATGAGAGCCCAGAAAGACCAGGTAACACACTTTCACCGTTTCCTCATTAAAAATTAGCTTCATAACTGCAGTAAAATACCTTTGATATGGACTTTAGGTACACTGTATCTGGTATGAAGTCACGAGTTGGTGATGTTGGGGGTCAGTCTTTGGTCATCAGATATTTCTGCTCATTTTGCTTTGTTGTTTGAACTTTGTCCACCATCATGTCATGGAAAACGAGCATCAATAGATAATAAATAATAATAATGGTTATAAAGAATAGAATAAAGGTATGACATCATGAAAGCATTACAAAGATGAAGATTAAGAAACTAGCTCTATCTCTATGGGATGAAAGTTTAGATAACTGGATGTTTTTATAGCTTTTAATGTAAATAAAACTTGCTAAATATCTGGAGTTAATATTGGGTACTAAAACTTATCTAGTCCAAAAGATCCAACTTCTGAGTAATACATTTTTAGAGGACTACAGCCGGAGGTTAATCAGTACAAAAGATTTAAGCTTGAAAATTTTCATGATACATTTGCTATAGAAAATAATCATCTAGTGACAGCTTACCAGTAGAAAATACCAAAACAGGAAATATAAAATCTTTAGTTTGAAAGAAAAAAGAATTTGACACTTTGATAAAGTAAATTTCAGTCGTCATCATATGGGGTGTAACACATTGTTAGGCATTTAGTACAGGGAGGTATGATAGATAAATATTTGATAGCTGTACAGGTTCAGAACAAGTTCTATGTGTTTAAAGTCTATAGATCAGCTCTAGTCAGGTCCGTCACCACAAGGCAAGCAAACCAAGCGATTGCCTAGGGCCCCAAGTTTGCCTGGGACCCCCAGACAATGGCTGACCTGGTTATAAACCACATCTATTGACAAACAGTTTGAGCGCCAATGATCCCTCAAAGCTCGGCATTCGTCCAATTGCGCACTTTTCGTGAATTCTCGGCACACAAGGAAATCTATGCATTGTAGAAAAATAAACTTTTCGCCCCCTCCCCTGATATCAAGCTATGTTTTGCAGCTCCTTTCATTGGTCTGCGCTGTTATAATTGTTGACGGAAGCAGCTTTCTCTCCCTCTCCCAATATTAACCTCTCTTTTTGCAGCCTTTTTCGTTGCTCTGCTCTCTATTTGGTGATGGCAGTGTTCTTCCCTCCTACTCCCAACTTAAATACCGAAGTTGGTTACTGTATACCAACACCAGTATTGGCCTCCTTCGTTTCTCTGCTATAATTGGTGACGGCTGCGTTCGCGCCCCCTCTCCCGATTTTATTTTTAGACAATATTTTGTTTCTTAAAGGAATAGTACACCCAAAACAT